>NW_022884135.1:0-16737 GCF_011952255.1 Bombus vosnesenskii | reverse complement strand
ATTGCATAACGACAACGTGTAACCCAAACGAAGATTCGTTTCACGCTCCTAACCCTAATTCTAATGTAAAGACGTAATGTAAAGATGTAAATATATGTTTATACTTATATGTAACTCTCCAAATTGATTGATTGAAATATATATATATATATTTTTTAATTAAATATATATATTAAATATATATTAAATATATATATATATATATATATATATATATTTTTCCTGGCGTTTCAATTATTTTCCCCTTTTGTAGTTATTCTTATTTCGTGGTTTATTTAGAATTGTGTCGTCTTTACATTAGAATTAGGGTTAGGGGCGTGAAACGAATCTTTGTTTGGGTTACACGTTGTCGTTATGCAATGGAGAGGACATTGACTAGTGCAAATACGATTATTATAGAACCGGACAAGTAACCGCGGTAGTTAGGTGCTCGAGATACTAATGACAATGATCCTAGGTTCAATAACGAATCCGCGGTCGACGGGATGATAGATGAACGTACTCACAAAATCTAAGTCGGACGCGTAATATTCACTGATCGTAAAGAATTACTCCTTTCATCAATGAGATCGCGAGAGAGAATGCCTTTCCCGTCCCGATGATGCCACAGAGGAAAACTATAACGGGATGTGTCTAAGGATACGAGATCATCGGATTCGTCGAGAAAAGCCTTCGTTCAGAAAGTAAGGGAAATTGGCGTTGCTGCTAATTGGTCAATCTCCATATCGGTGGTTAGAAAAAGATGCCAGCCGCCCTCGAGGGAAAGTTGCTAGTGGGAGACGCCGCTCGTTGAAAAATATGTCTCCCCTATCTTCCCGTAGTTGGGACTGAGACTGTTTGTCTGTTTGAAGGACTTTAGTTAACTAAACCTTAAGATTTATAACGGGCCCTCGGGCTAGCCGAACATGTACTGCGGAGACGCATCGACATCTGGCAATCATCTTCCTCGAAGAATAGGGTCTGCGCGTGGCGAGCCACGGGACAGAAACCGTTGGAATGTTTACTGTCGCGTGTCGCCACGAATATTTGTTTTAAGGAGAGCTATAGAATTACTCCATACCTTCGTTAGAGAAAGCGTTCATCCCGTGACCGCGGCTACGTTCGGCGACTGACTGTCGCCTCGAGCCCAAGCTCATTATCAACACTCACGAACAATTATAATCGGGTTGAATAACTACAATTGTTAAATTACAGCTATAGTAGATTCTAGGTTACAATGTTGCGGGATTATCCAAAATTCCAAAGTCTCCGGTGTTCTTTCATCTCCGACATATATATATATATATATCATACATAAATATTTAAAAGAAAAAATAATAATAAGGAACCTCTGATGGAAATACCTCCGCAAACATTGTTCGAACGTCGATCACCGAAACCTAGGGAAACAACAGGAAAGGGAAAACATCAAAATCGCAAAAACAAACATAAGCGTACCCCCAGCGGACCACCACCCCGTGGGGGATGGCATTATAAATAAGCAAAGCAACGTAGAGCAGCACAATAATTATCATTATCATCCTGGTGAATACTTTTATTACATTATTCTTTGCTCATTATTATTCTGGTAAACATTCTTATTACGCTCATTATTCTTCGCTCATTATTATAGTGATCATTGTTATTACCGTTCATTATTCTTTGTTCATTATTATTGCGATCTTCGTTATTACGGTTTATAATTATTTTGTTCACTCTTTGTTAATTGTATTGTTACTATGTTCGTTATTGCGCTCATTTTTAGAAATTTTGTATAGTATTTTGCGCTCCGGGGTCTTTAGTTTTTCGGTCAAGAAAAGAGAGCCGCGACTAAGTAAAAAGAAAATTTTATCTTTGAACGCGCATTGTAATTGCGGTATTAATCCAGGTAGTAAATTGTTCTGTCCGTATCGAAATAGATAAATAAAGTAGACGTTGATAGTAAACTATATTCGAGTTCAAGTAATAAACCCAGTAAAACCTTCGACGACCAACGGAGCAGCTGAGGTAAATGGCGCCAGACAGCGCCTACTCCTCAAGGTAAGAAAATTAATTTTGAGAATTTCCTTCTTCTCCGATAATTTCGTTGCCCTCGAGAATCGAATTAGAACTTCGTATCATCGGTCTCGTTTTATTTTCGCGGACGCTTTCGAAGATAGAATCATTATTCAAACTTTAAACAAAAGAGTTGTCCGCTGTGTCGGCTTGTGCGAACGGTGTTTTCAGCTACTGAAACATCCACTGATCTTCGCATTCTTCCTCCCATCGTTGGCAAAATATTGCCCGTCTTTGGGCAAGGCTTGCGAAATCACACAAATCCCGCACAGGAAGGACTATTAAATACATCGTCGGGGTCAATCGAAAATTAAGAGCTATACCGGCGTTGCTATTAACCGATTTTCTTGCCATCGTTGCATGCGATTATAAGAGAGAAATAGCAGAACAATTTCCCTTCGGAAATTTAACCAAAGGATCGTTGGCTGTGTTGGTTTGTGCAAACGGTGTTTTCGATTATCAAAAACACCCGTCGATCTTCGCATTCCTCCTCCCACTGTTGGTAAAATACTACCCGTCTTTGGGCAAGGCTTGCGAAATCACACGTGTCCCACACAGAGAGGATCGTTAGATTCATCCTCGATTATTAAACTCAAAAGGCAAGAAAATCGTGGTAACAGAATCCATCGTAGTAAATGATTTGAGTTTCGGTTCTAACGGCAAACTACTACAGCGAAATTAAAAGAGAAGAAGAAGTCAAACGTAAAAATAAATTTATATAAAACAACGAAAAATCTCACATTCCTATCCAATCCAGCAGCGCTAAAATATATGTATCCGGCTAATAAAATATATATATAAACGTAATAATCTAAGCAATCCTACATTCAAATAAAAATCCGCTCAATGAGGACAAATATTTATTGTTCACAGCTTTAATCCTCTCCCGTGCCAGTATCCCTGCACATAGCAGGTTAGCCGAAAGTGGAATTCGTTTACCAGTTGCATTAAGCGTCAGTTAACGCTACCCATTAAACGAAAAAATAATAAAAGTAAAATATTTTGAAATAGTCTTTAGACTATTTCCGGTGGCAGCAACTACCGTATTAATTAGAAATCTAAATCAGTATTACATACACAATAATATCATTTCAATTTATCTCCCTTCAGATTAAACTCAAACTCAACAAAAAAAAAATTTTCAGTAAAATTTAAATTTAAAATTTGAACGATGTCAATAAGCTAATACGTAACAATTGCATTTGCAGTGCAAAATGGAGTTCAACGAGCGCTTAAACGTCGAAATATCCCCAACGGGAAGGAAATGACGGCTAGATTTCATCGAAATCAAGGAAATCTTCGCGATTTGTGAGCTATTTTGCTTGTTTCTACGCTTAAACGGTAGTGCATTGCATTAGCAGTGTAAAATGGTGTTCAACGAGCCCTTAAACGTCGAAATATCTCCAACGGGAAGGAAATGACGGCTAGATATCATCGAATTCGACGAAATATTCGCGATTTGGGAGCTATTTCGCTTGTTTCTACGCTGAAACGGTAGTGCATTACATTTGCACTGTAAAATGGGGTTCAACGAGCGCTTATACGTCGAAATGTCTCCAACGGGAAGGAAATGACGGCTAGATTTCATAGAAATCGACGAAATCTTCGCGATTTGTGAGCTATTTTGCTTGTTTCAACGCTTAAACGGTGTGCATTACATTTGCAGTGTAAAATGGAGCTCAACGAGCTGTTAATCGTCGAAATATCTCCAACGGGAAGGAAATGACGGCTACATTTTAGCAATATCGACGGAATCTTCGCGATTTGTGAGCTATATTGCTTGTCTCGACGCTTAAACGGTAGTGCATTACATTTGCAGTGTAAAATGGAGTTCAACCAGCGCTCAAACGTCGAAATATCTGCAACGGGAAGGAAATGACGTCTACATTTCTTTGAAATCGACGAAATCTTCGCGATTTGCGAGCTATTTTGCTTGTCTCGACGCTTAAACGGTAGTGCATTACATTTGCAGTGTAAAATGGAGTTCAACCAGCGCTCAGACGTCGAAATATCTCCAACGAGAAGGAAATGACACTTTGTTTTCATCAAAATCGACGAAATCTTCGCGATTTGGGAGCTATTTTGCTTGTTTCCACGCTGAAACGATAGTGCATTACATTTGCAGTGTAAAATGGAGTTCAGCGAGTGCTTAAACGTCGAAATATCTCCAACGAGAAGGAAATGACAGTTAGTTTTCGTCAAAATGGACGAAATCTTCGCGACTTGCGAGGTATTTTGCGTGTTTCGACGCTTAAGCGGTAGTGCGTTAGATTTGCTGTGTAAAACTGAGTTCAACGAGCGCTTATACGTCGAAATGTCTCCAACGGGAAGGAAATGACGGCCAGATTCCATCGAAATCGACGAAATAATCGCGATTTTCCTGCTATTTTGCATGTTTCGACGCTGAAACGGTAGTGCATTACATTTGCACCGTAAAATGGGGTTCAACGAGCGCTTATACGTCGAAATGTCTCCAACGGGAAGTAAATGACGGCTAGATTTCATAGTGTTACGCCATGCGGCTTGCCATTGATCATATTCTTCACTGTCGGTCGCGGCACTATAATGTCGCAGACGGATCGTCGCGGCTGACCGGCAAAACAAACATTGTAGTAGCAAGCGCATGGTTCATTAAGCAGAGCGACCTCCAGAAACGTCGATTCGTGGCCGTTATTTTATCTGGCGTAAAAGAATGTGGCGTGATCCGAAGGTAGTGGGAGTCGCCTTCCAGAAAGAATCAGAACGTTTCGAGAAGCCAAACAGTCTAGACATATCTTGTATCGCGCATTACATAGTCACATTTCTTTTTGTTTTCCATTTATATCTTTCGAGTTAATAAGTTGTTGCAATAAATATTAATTTAGTTGTGTTAATTCTGTGAAATTTCATTGAACTACCCTTATTATCATAACCGAAATAAGGGCATCGATCAGTTCGTGGCGTCGATTGTTTAATCGTAACGAGAACTTACAACTCTCGTTGACGTGATATCTCGCGATCGCGTCTCTCTGCGAATGATCGAAACATTTTGGTCCTTCGTGCCGGATCACGTGCCAGTGAAGAGTGCACTTACCAGTGACCACACAGTGCCACGTGACTTTATCAAAACCAGCAGCGGAAGCAGGAGCATCCACTACAGCGAAGCCAGTGACGTCAGGCGCGTCATCTTCGAAGAAGCACATCCCATTGGCAAAGGAACGCAACGACGCAGCCTTCTGTCGCAGCTGGACAATCATCAACGCAACGAATTTCACAACTTAACATACACGCGACCTCACGCCGCACGACAGTAAGGTAAGCTCGTTCCTTATTTCAACCATCTCCTATCCTCGGCAACGATGACGAGCGAAGACCAACTCATCTCCCTGCGTCGGAGACGAGGCTATTGTAGCGGCCGATTCACATATTTATCGAATCGACTGGACGAGTACGAGCAATCTGAGAGTCAGCAAAATTCCTTATTAAAGAATTACGAGAAACAACTGACCGAAGTTGTGAGTCAATTCGAAGCGATTCAACTCGAATTAGAAGTATTGGACGAGGAGTAACAAGCGCGCGGCTTCGAAATAAGGGATCAGTACGTCGCGGTAGACACAAGGCTACAAAATCTTCTGAGGAACGCGCAAACAGCTTCGCCGTTGACACCCATAACCCCCCCAACCTGTTCATCATCCGCAAGTTTAAATCCGATATCCATTAAATTACCAGATCTTCGGCTCCCTACCTTTGACGGAAGCTTAGAAAAATGGAACACGTTTTATGATACCTTTTCCTCCACAATCGATAAAAATCCTCGTCTCACTGACATACAGAAATTCCATTACCTGCAGTCCGCCCTGCAAGGAGAAGCAGCCGATTGTTTAAACGCGTTACCCCTTAGTAATGTAAACTACAGTCAGGCTATAGCCGTTCTCAAGGAAAGTTTCGAATGTCCACGATACACAGCTTTCAGTCACTGCATGGCAATAATTGATTATCCAAGGATAACCAAGGAATCTCCAACGGAATTAAGGCGCTTAGTCCACACATTTAAACAACACATATATGCATTGAACAAATTAGGAGAATCCTACCCCGATACCAGTGCTATGCTCAACAGCCTCATCTTCTCGAAAATACCACTAAGTATCCAAAAGCAATGGGAAATGACGCTGCCCAATAACGAGGTGCCTCCGTACATTCATTTACTAAACTTCCTAGAGAGATTAGCACGAAGCTCCAGACCGATCACCACAGTCAGACAAACAAGAGAATCACTGGAACAAACTACTCCTGTCCGTCAACGCGCATCACGAGGGCATGCACTTACGGCGACACAGGTTACTCCAACATGCCCCACCTGTCAAGGACCACACCCCATTTGGAGATGTGACACCTTCAAAACCAAATCCCTTCGCGAACGCATTCGGGAGGTCAGAAGGGCATCACTATGCCTCAACTGCCTCGGGAAATGGCACACAACGAAGCATTGTTTCGCAGGATCATGTCGCGTATGCGGAGAACGACATCATACAATGCTGCATAGGACAAAACGCCATTCAGGGTCTCGTTCCAGCACGTCCAGCCCGAAATCTTCCCCATCAAATAGCCGATCCATAACACCTTCTTTGCCACCCTACGTATCACTCACTCGTCGCAAAAGGCACACAACAGACCACAGATCGGAAACACCACGAACAGCCGCGTCTCCAAGTCCACCGCCCAGTGACAAACGAACACACAACCAATGACGCCGACGATCGACGACTCCGTTCATGACCGAACATATCAAACCAATAGCATCCGAATTACTGGCCAATGATCTAGTCATCACAGCGCAGATTAATATTTTGAATGATAAACAGCAACCAATCCGTTGTCGAGCGTTGCTCGACACCGGATCCAGTATGAACTTCATTACCGAGGAATTAGCGAAATCGTTAAGGATAAGGCAAAACAAATGTTCGGTCCCGATCGGAGCTCTAGATACCTTGACAACGACCTCTAAGCGACACATCACGGCCACGATCACTTCCACTGACGGTACATACACGCGGACATTAACGTTCCTTATCATTCCAATCATATCAACCCTAATTCCCAGCGAACCCATCGATCGTTCGACACTTGAGATACCAAAAAATCTCAAATTGGCCGATCCACGATTTCATTTACCAACTCCGATAGATGTACTATTAAGCTCAGGTTCAACACTCGCGTCGATGTGTGTGGGACAAGTCAACCTCACGCAGCCAGACGAGCCTGGACTGCGTCTGCAAAAGACGCGATTCGGATGGGTAATCGGGGGGAGTCCAACTTCCCAAACCGCTACAAACATATTTCACACATCCACGACGACTTTACAAGCAGACCCCGCGCGGTTTTGGGAAATCGATGAAGGACCCTCAATTAAACATATCTCAGAGGCAGATCGACGATGCGAAGAACACTTCCAAGCCCACACCCGACGCACCAGCGAAGGACGATACATCGTCGCTCTACCTTTCAACGATCAGCTTCAGTCACTCGGATCCTCTAAAACGCTGGCGAGTAAACGACTCGCCTCACTCAATCGCCGATTCCAGCACGACAAACGCTTCGAATCAGAATATCGAACGGTAATACAGGAATACCTGGCGTTGGGACACATGACGAAGGTCAATGACAACCACTCCGACCACAACGGATACTATTTACCCCATCATGGCGTGACCAAAGCATAGAGTCAAACCACCAAACTCCGTGTAGTTTTCGACGGATCGGCACCAAGCACTACCGGAACCTCCTTAAACGATACACTTCACACAGGACCCAAGTTACAGGAAGATTTATTTTATATATTAATTAGATTCCGCGCTCATCAATACGCACTCACCGGCGACATCGAGGAAATGTATCGGCAATTCCTCGTACGACCAGAGGATCGGAAATATCAAAGGATATTATGGCGCAGCGCGAGTGGAGAAACAGAAACATATGAGCTTAACACTGTAACGTTCGGTTTATCCGCAGCCCCAACGGCCGTGTTTGGACCCAACTTTTAACCGCAAAATGGAAAGTCGCCCCACTCAAGTGCCAGACCATTCCTCGGCTCGAGCTGAGCGGAGCACTCCTTCTTACGTCCCTGATGTCGACAATACAACAAGACCGATTCCACTATCGTCCTCCATTGGCTCAATACATCACCTCACACCCTTAAAACATTCGTCGCTAACAGAGTCTCCGAAATTCAAACAAAAACCAGCATCCGCGATTGGCGCCACGTTCCTACCGACGACAATCCCGCGGACTTAATATCACGCGGCCAAACACCCGAAGAGTTTCTGCGCCCAACCATCTGGCAGCACGGTCCTGCATGGCTCTACCAGTCGGAAGGCTATTGGCCGACATGGGCGCTAACACCGCAAATTGAAGTACCGGAGCAGAAGGGGGCGATTTGTCCGTCCACAAACCCCGCCGATTACTGTTTGTTGCAAAGGTATTCATCCTGGCCCAAGTTGATACGAATCATAGCTCGTTGCCTCCGTTGGAAACAGAAAAGGAACCGAGCGGCACCACTAACCGTTACTGAATTACGCATAACGCACAATAAACTGATAAAATTGTTGCAAAACATCCATTTCTCCACACTCCAAGGAAATTCGCACACTCCAAAAAGATCGGAACGCGGCGATAAAGGGTAAGCTCACGCGACTCAATCCGTTCATAGACAAGGAAGGAATATTGCGAGTCGGGGGTCGACTCAGTCATTCGTCGATGACCTTCGCCCAGAAACATCCCATAGTATTACCTAAGTCATCCGTTACAGCACGCATCATAGACCACAAGCACAAGATCCACATGCATTCCGGAACGCAGGCTACGTTATACGCAGTAAGACAAAGATACTGGCCCGTTGACGGTCGAAGTCAAGTATGGCGGGCGATCAAAGGCTGCGTCCGCTGCTGCCGCGCTCAACCACCGCCGGTAGAATACGTGATGGGTAATCTGCCGGAGGCGCGAGTAACGGAATCTCGCCCATTTACAAACGTCGGCGTCGATTACTGCGGGCCGTTCCACATCAAGGAAAAACGAGATCGTAACCGTCGTCAGATAAAAGTATACGTAGCCATTTTCGTATGCCTAGCAATTAAAGCGGTACACATCGAGCTCGTTGACGATCTCACTAGCGAAGCCTTCATCGCCGCTCTTCGCAGATTTATCGCTCGACGAGGCTATTGCTCCACCATCCATTCTGATAACGGCACCAACTTCAGAGGAGCAAGCAACGAATTACGAGAGCTTCACGATTTATTACAATCGGACGATCACAAGGAAAAAGTAACCGCATTTTTAGCCGACAAACAAATCGAATGGCGCTTCATTCCCCCTCATTCGCCGCATTTCGGTGAGCTATGGGAAGCAGCGGTGAAGTCATTTAAACGCCACCTCAGGCGTGTAGCCGGCAACGAGTTACTCACCTCTGAACAATTGAATACTCTTATCATAGAAATAGAAGCAGTCCTCAATTCCCGCCCGCTAACTCCTATCTCCACCGATCCAAATGATCTCCTAGTCCTCACTCCCGGACATTTTCTCATTGGCGATTCACTAATGTGCTTACGTGATCGAGATTTCAGAGACATTCCATCGAACCGACTCTCCAGATGGCAGCATATCCAACAGCTTAAACAACATTTTTGGAACCGCTGGCATAAGGAGTATTTGAACGAGCTAACCAACCGCAATAAGTGGAGGAAGGGTGGACACGGCATCCAAAAAGGCACAATCGTCATCCTCAGAGAGGACAACGTTCCCTCCATGCATTGGCCTCTGGGCCGAGTTATCAAGGTTCATCCAGGCGCCGATGGTGTCATCCGGACAGCTACTGTTCAGACGGCAAAGAGCGTTTTGGATCGGGCCGTCAAAAGGCTGGTCCCACTGCCAATTCAACCCGATCTCGAGAAACCCGAACAACTAGCCACCGAGACGAACTAAGATGGGAACTTCAACCACATCTCGCTAATTTGATCGGTACCCTCTCAACGGGGGGAGGATGTTACGCCATGCGCCTTGCCATTGATCATATTCTTCACTGTCGGTCGCGGCACTATAATGTCGCAGACGGATCGTCGCGGCTGCCCGGCAAAACAAACATTGTAGTGGCAAGCGCATGGTTCATTAAGCAGAGCGACCTCCAGAAACGTCGATTCGTGGCCGTTATTTTATCTGGCGTAAAAGAATGTGGCGTGATCCGAAGGTAGTGGGAGTCGCCTTCCAGAAAGAATCAGAACGTTTCGAGAAGCCAAACAGTCTACACAAATCTTGTATCGCGCATTACATAGTCACATTTCTTTTTGTTTTCCATTTATATCTTTCTAGTTAATAAGTTGTTGCAATAAATATTAATTTAGTTGTGTTAATTCTGTGAAATTTCATTGAACTACCCTTATTATCATAACCGAAATAAGGGAATCGATCAGTTCGTGGCGTCGATTGTTTAATCGTAACGAGAACTTACAACTCTCGTTGACGTGATATCTCGCGATCGCGTCTCTCCGCGAATGATCGAAACACATAGAAATCGACGAAATCTTCGCGATTAGTGAGATATTTTGCCTGCTGTGGACGCCTAAACGATAGTGCATTACATTTGCAGTGTAAAATGGATTTCAGCGAGCGCTCAAACGTCGAAATGTCTCCAACGGGAAGGAAATGACGGCTAGATTTCATCAAAATCGACGAAATCTTCGCGATATGCGAGCTATTTTGCTTGTTTCTACGCTTAAACGGTAGTGCATTGCATTTGCAGTGTGAAATGGAGTTCAACGAGCGCTTAAACGTCGAAATATCTGCAACGGGAAGGAAATGACGGCTAGATTTCATCGAAATCGACGAAATCTTCGCGATTTTTGAGCTATTTTGCTTGTTTCGACGTTTAAACGGTAGTGCATTGCATTTGCAGTGTAAAATAGAGATCAACGAGCGCTTATACGTCGAAATGTCTCCAACTGGAAGGAAATGACGGCTAGATTTCACCGAAATCGACGAGATCTTCGCGATTTGTGAGCTATTTTGCTTGTTTCGACGCTTAAACGGTAGTGCATTACATTTGCACTGTAAAATGGTGTTCAACGAGCGCTTATACGTCGAAATGTCTCCAACGGGAAGGAAATGACGGCTAGATTTCATCGAAATCGTCGAAATCTTCGTGATTTGCGAGCTATTTTGCATGTCTCGTCGCTTAAGCGGTAGTGCGTTGCATTTGCAGTGTAAAATGGAGTTCAACCAGCGCTCAGACGTCGAAATATCTCCAACGGAAAGGTAATGGCGGCTAGATTTCACCGAAATCGACGGAATCTTCGCGATTTGTGAGCTATATTGCTTGTTTCGACGCTTAGATGGTAGTGCATTGCATTTGCAGTGTAAAATAGAGATCAACGAGCGCTTATACGTCGATATATCACCAACGGGAAGGAAATGACGGCTAGATTTTAGCAAAATCGACGGAATCTTCGCGATTTGTGAGCTATATTTCTTGTTTCGACGCTTAGATGGTAGTGCATTGCATTTGCACTGTAAAATGGAGTTCAACGAGCTGTTAATCGTCGAAATATCTCCAACGGGTAGGAAATGACACTTAGTTTTCGTCAAAATCGACGAGGCCTTCGCGAATAGCGAGCTATTTTGCTTGTTTCCACGCTGAAACGATAGTGCATTACATTTGCAGTGTAAAATGGAGTTCAGCGAGCGCTTAAACGTAGAAATATCTCCAACGGAAGGAAATGACAGTTAGTTTCCGTAAAAATCGACGAAATCTTTGCGATTTGCGAGCTAGTTTGCTTGTCTCGACGCTTAAACTGGAGTGCATTACATTTGCAGTGTAAAATGGAGTTCAACGAGTGCTTAAACGTCGCAATATCTAAAACGGGAAGGAAATGGCGTCTAGATTTCATCGAAATCGACGAAATCTTCGCGATTTGCGAGCTATTTTGCATGTTTCGACGCTTAAACGGTAGTGCATTACATTTGCAGTGTAAAATGGATTTCAACGAGCGCTTAAACGTGGAAATATCTCCAACGGGAAGGAAATGACAGTTAGTTTCCGTCAATATCATCGCGATTTGGGAGCTATTTTGCTTGTTGTGGCGCTTAAACGGTAGTGCATTGCATTTGCAGTGTAAAATGGATTTCAGCGAGCGCTCAAACGTCGAAATGTCTCCAACGGGAAGGAAATGACGGCTAGATTTCATCAAAATCGACGAAATCTTCGCGATATGCGAGCTATTTTGCTTGTTTCGACGCTTAAACGGTAGTACATTGCATTTGCAGTGTGAAATGGAGTTCAACGATCGCTTAAACGTCGAAATATCTGCAACGGGAAGGAAATGACGGCTAGATTTCATCGAAATCGACGAAATCTTCGCGATTTTTTAGCTATTTTGCTTGTTTTGACGTTTAAACGGTAGTGCATTGCATTTGCAGTGTAAAATAGAGATCAACGAGCGCTTATACGTCGATATATCACCAACGGGAAGGAAATGACGGCTAGATTTTAGCAAAATCGACGGAATCTTCGCGATTTCTGAGCTATATTTCTTGTTTCGACGCTTAGATGGTAGTGCATTGCATTTGCATTGTAAAATGGAGTTCAACCAGCGCTCAGACGTCGAAATATCTCCAACGAGAAGGAAATGACACTTTGTTTTCATCAAAATCGACGAAATCTTCGCGATTTGGGAGCTATTTTGCTTGTTTCAACGCTGAGACGATAGTGCATTACATTTGCAGTGTAAAATAGAGTTCAGCGAGCGCCTAAACGTCGAAATATCTCCAACGAGAAGGAAATGACAGTTAGTTTCCGTCAAAATGAACGAAATCTTCGCGATTTGCGAGGTATTTTGCGTGTTTCGACGCTTAAGCCGTAGTGCGTTAGATTTGCTGTGTAAAACTGAGTTCAACGAGCGCTTATACGTCGAAATCTCTCCAACGGGAAGGAAATGACGGCCAGATTTCATCGAAATCGACGAAATCATCGCGATTTTCCAGCTATTTTGCATGTTTCGACGCTGAAACGGTAGCGCATTACATTTGCACCGTAAAATGGGGTTCAACGAGCGCTTATACGTCGAAATGTCTCCAACGGGAAGTAAATGACCGCTAGATTTCATAGAAATCGACGAAATCTTCGGGATTAGTGAGCTATTTTGCCTGCTGTGGACGCCTAAACGGTGGTGCATTGCATGTACAGTGTAAAAAGGAGTTCAACGAGCGCTTATACGTCGAAATGTCTCCAACGGGAAGGAAATGACGGGTAGATTTCTTCGAAATCGACGAAATCTTCGCGATTTGCGAGCTATTTTGCTTTTCTCGACGCTTAAACGATAGTGCATTACATTTGCAGTGTAAAATAGAGTTCAGCGAGCGCTAAAACGTCTGAATGTCTCCAGCGGGAAGGAAATGACAGTTTGTTTCCGTCAAAATCGACGAAATCTTCGCGATTTGCGAGCTATTTTGCTTGTCTCGACGCTTAAACGGTAGTGCATTAAATTTGCAGTGTAAAATGGAGTTCAACGAGCGCTTATACGTCTGAATGTCTCCAACGGGAAGGAAATGACAGTTAGTTTTCGTCAAACTCGACGAAATCTTCGCGATTTGGGAGCTATTTCGCTTGTTTCGACGCTTAAACGGTAGTGCATTGCATTTGCAGTGTAAAGTGGAGTTCAAACAGCGCTCAGACTTCGAAATACCTCCAACGAGAAGGAAATGACACTTTGTTCTCATCAAAATCGACGAAATCTTCGCGATTTGGGATCTATTTTGCTTGTTTCAACGCTGAGACGATAGTGCATTATATTTGCAGTGTAAAATAGAGCTCAGCGAGCGCTTAAACGTCGAAATATCTCCAACGGGAAGGAAATAACGGCCAGATTTCATCGAAATCGACGAAATCATCGCGATTTTCCAGCTATTTTTCATGTTTCGACGCTGAAACGGTAGTGCATTACATTTGCACCGTAAAATGGGGTTCAACGAGCGCTTATACGTCGAAATGTCTCCATCGGGAAGTAAATGACGGCTAGATTTCATAGAAATCGACGAAATCTTCGGGATTAGTGAGCTATTTTGCCTGCTGTGGACGCCTAAACGGTGGTGCATTGCATGTGCAGTGTAAAAAGGAGTTCAACGAGCGCTTAATCGTCGAAATATCTCCAACGGGAAGGAAATGACAGTTAGTTTCCGTCAAAATCGACGATGTCTTCGCGATTCTCCAGCTATTTTGTATGTTTCGACACTGAAACGGTAGTGCATTGCATTTGCAGTGCAAAATGGAGTTCAACGAGCGCTTAAACGTCGAAATATCTCCAATGGGAAGGAAATCACGGCTAGATTTCATCGAAATCGACGAAATCTTCGCGATTTGTGAGCTATATTGCTTGTTTCGACGCTTAGATGGTAGTGCATTGCATTTGCAGTGTAAAATGGTGTTCAACGAGCGCTCAAACGTCGAAATATCTACAACGAGGAGGAAATGACACTTAGTTTTCATCAAAATCGAAGAAATCTTCGCGATTTGCGAGCTAGTTTGCGTCTCGACGCTTAATCGGTAGTGCATTGCATTTGCACTGTAAAATGGAGTTCAACGAGCTGTTAATCGTCGAAATATCTCCAACGGGTAGGAAATGACACTTAGTTTTCGTCAAAATCGACGAGGCCTTCGCGAATAGCGAGCTATTTTGCTTGTTTCCACGCTGAAACGATAGTGCATTACATTTGCAGTGTAAAATGGATTTCAACGAGCGCTTAAACGTGGAAATATCTCCAACGGGAAGGAAATGACAGTTAGTTTCCGTCAATATCATCGCGATTTGGGAGCTATTTTGCTTGTTGTGGCGCTTAAACGGTAGTGCATTGCATTTGCAGTGTAAAATGGATTTCAGCGAGCGCTCAAACGTCGAAATGTCTCCAACGGGAAGGAAATGACGGCTAGATTTCATCAAAATCGACGAAATCTTCGCGATATGCGAGCTATTTTGCTTGTTTCGACGCTTAAACGGTAGTGCATTGCATTTGCATTGTGAAATGGAGTTCAACGAGCGCTTAAACGTCGAAATATCTGCAACGGGAAGGAAATGACGGCTAGATTTCATCGAAATCGACGAAATCTTCGCGATTTTTTTAGCTATTTTGCCTGTTTCGACGTTTAAACGGTAGTGCATTGCATTTGCAGTGTAAAATAGAGATCAAAGAGCGCTTATACGTCGAAATGTCTCCAACGGGAAGGAAATGACAGTTAGTTTTCGTCAAACTCGACGAAATCTTCGCGATTTGGGAGCTATTTCGCTTGTTTCGACGCTTAAACGGTAGTGCATTGCATTTGCAGTGTAAAATGGAGTTCAACCAGCGCTCAGACGTCGAAATATCTCCAACGAGAAGGAAATGACACTTTGTTTTCATCAAAATCGACGAAATCTTCGCGATTTGGGAGCTATTTTGCTTGTTTCAGCGCTGAGACGATAGTGCATTACATTTGCAGTGTAAAATAGAGTTCAGCGAGCGCTTAGACGTCGAAATATCTCCAACGAGAAGGAAATGACAGTTAGTTTCCGTCAAAATGAACGAAATCTTCGCGATTTGCGAGGTGTCTTGCGTGTTTCGACGCTTAAGCCGTAGTGCGTTAGATTTGCTGTGTAAAACTGAGTTCAACGAGCGCTTATACGTCGAAATGTCTCCAACGGGAAGGAAATGACGGCCAGATTTCATCGAAATCGACGAAATCATCGCGATTTTCCAGCTATTTCGCATGTTTCGACGCTGAAACGGTAGTGCATTAAATTTGCACCGTAAAATGGGGTTCAACGAGTGCTTATACGTCGAAATGTCTCCAACGGGAAGTAAATGACGGCTGGATTTCATAGAAATCGACGAAATCTTCGGGATTAGTGAGCTATTTTGCCGGCTGTGAACGCCTAAACGGTGGTGCATTGCATGTGCAGTGTAAAATGGAGTTCAACCAGCGCTCAGACGTCGAAATATCTCCAACGGAAAGGTAATGGCGGCTAGATTTCACCGAAATCGACGGAATCTTCGCGATTTGTGAGCTATATTGCTTCTTTCGACGCTTAGATGGTAGTGCATTGCATTTGCAGTGTAAAATAGAGATCAACGAGCGCTTATACGTCGATATATCACCAACGGGAAGGAAATGACGGCTAGATTTTAGCAAAATCGACGGAATCTTCGCGATTTGTGAGCTATATTTCTTGTTTCGACGCTTAGATGGTAGTGTATTGCATTTGCAGTGTAAAATGGAGTTCAACGAGCTGTTAATCGTCGAAGTATCTCCAACGGGTAGGAAATGACAGTTAGTTGCCGTCAAAACCGACGAAATCTTCGCGATTTGCGAGCTATTTTGCTTGTTTCCACGCTTAAACTGTAGTGCATTGCATTTGCAGTGTGAAATGGAGTTCAACGAGCGCTTAAACCTCGAAATATCTGCAACGGGAAGGAAATGACGGCTAGATTTCATCGAAATCGACGAAATCTTCGCGATTTTTTAGCTATTTTGCTTGTTTCGACGTTTAAACGGTAGTGCATTGCATTTGCAGTGTAAAATAGAGATCAACGAGCGCTTATACGTCGAAATGTCTCCAACGGGAAGGAAGTGACGGCTAGATTTCATCGAAATCGTCGAAATCTTCGTGATTTGCGAGCTATTTTGCATGTCTCGTCGCTTAAGCGGTA
>NW_022884134.1:0-42063 GCF_011952255.1 Bombus vosnesenskii | reverse complement strand
TCAGAACATGCCGTTGTTCAAAAACTGGCACGAAGATCTGTCAAAAAAGCAAAAGAAATTCTTATTAGCGAAACAAAGAAGGAGACTCAGATGATGACATCGCAGGTAACATTACAAACAGTATCAAACAGTATCTTCTGTTATAAAAACACAAGCTATTATTCATTCGATATTTTATCCAAAATATAGCTCCAAACAGTAAGGTCCACTTCTGTTTTGCACAGTAAACCTGACGACGGCACATCGGACGATGAAGCCAGACCAAGGCGTACAATTCCACATTAGGCGCAATGTAAGTGTTGTTTTACTTAATGAGTTAATAAACATTATAATGCATGGAGTACTCGAATTTTTATCAATTTTAGCGTACATATGCGAAAATGAACTTGCAATGCAACGATAAATTCCGAAGAAAGCAGTCTATAAATTCTTTGATAGAAGAATGTGCACATCAGATTTAACTGAAATGTTTGAAAATATAGATAGGAGTAGATTACAACGCACGTCCAGTGCAATATGGAAGACACCACCGCGTTATTCCATGATGGAAAACGAATAGAAGTTATAATTTGTTAAACAGAATGTTGTTGATTTCAAATTGTGCCTTAGAGCAGGAATACTTGCCATACCTTGCGTGTAATATAAAAATGATGTTACATTACAACTATCGTTAAAAGATGTATGTGTTCTTAAAATATACCAATGAACGTAAGACTATTTCACTTTTTATATTTTAGAATGATCATAGGCATATATTATTTATATTATACTAATCAAATTTTACCATTTTTTCTTATTTATATGTATCTTATTAAGAATTAATAAATAAACCAACTAATAAATAATTGTTTTGGTACGACTTTTTAATGAGAAGTAAATTTTATTAGATTTGCCTTATTATCACTGTTGTGTAATAATTCGCGAGACACTCTATGCTTAGCTACGCTAAGCGAGATACGCTAAT
Source organism: Bombus vosnesenskii (assembly GCF_011952255.1). Lineage (NCBI taxonomy): Eukaryota > Metazoa > Arthropoda > Insecta > Hymenoptera > Apidae > Bombus > Bombus vosnesenskii. The sequence goes on along the minus strand of NW_022884134.1, from coordinate 41,099 downwards.
ATACTCTATACTCTATGCTTTATACCGTTCTTTTGCCCGCTAGTTACCTTGTACGCGAACTTTTTATCGCTAGTGGATTGTAAAAAGCTCGAAGCGGCGGTACCAAAACATAGTTATCTTCTATTAGCAAATAAAATTCTATTTTTGATGAAATTTAGTAAAAAATATTAAAGTATCCGAGGAACAATTTCTTTTGCCTGCAAAAGTCACTTTGAGCAGGTGAAATCGAATCCTCAAGATTTTGATTAACTTGTGATGATCCGAGATACAGTAAAACTTTGCATCGCTCTATTGAAAACTATTTGTGCGCTAGGAATAAATCTCGAGTAAATAATGAGTTTGCTATTTTAAAGATAAAACGTGTAACAGGCATTACATGTAAGAAATACAATGCGGGCAAAATAACAGCTCACTTAACATTTCTGTTAATATCTAAATACATAGGATTTTTCACCAGATATTAGCGCTTTTATTGGAACAAACAAATGAAAATGAACAATTCCGTGTAACATATTTCGGAGCCATATTGATCTGATATGTCAAACATATACATTGATATTTCGAAAATGAAAAATTATTTTCTGGAGTTAACATGTTGTTTTTCAGGTAAGTAAAATGTTTTTAATGTATACTATATCTAATTTATTAAGTGTAATTACCAGTTATTTGCCCCACTTTTATAATTTCCTTTGTATATTATATACATTATAATCTAAAACGTATTTGTTCAACGTATTTGTCGTCCAATACCGATGATTTAGTCATAGACCGAATTTCTTTTACCTGTAAGTTCAATATTTTGGCAACTGAGACTAAATTAGAAGGTGTCCGTTTAATTTTTCTTCTACCTTTTCCCATAGAAAAATGTCTGAAAGTCCAAAACAGAAAAGAGAGAAATGGTCAGAAGAGAACATGAATGGGGCTTCGAAGCTACTCTTCAAAAATAAAATGGTCCAAAGACAGATCACTGAAGCTTTCAATGTTTCAAAAACGACGAATGTGAAGTCTGGGTACACGTCGAATGCGCAGATCAAGAAAATATTAAGTATTCTCCATACGATATACATAAAAATCAAATTTGAATAAGAATATGTATACTGACATCTAGAGGACTTTTTAAAACATTATTAACCATTTAGAGCAAAAGATCAAATAATTAAATAATTGATCGGTACTGGACGACAATTTTTCGTTTCCTACAAATTCCGACATTACTATTCTTGCACATTGTCAATTCGTCAATTCGTATTATTGAATTTCATAAAATTAATTTTCCTACTTTTATCAAGTTCCATTTGTGCTATAAAGTCACTTTGTAAATTTTCATTTTTATCAACTCTAGCACAAGGTACTGTGCGACTCTCCCCTGCATCTTAATTTGTATGTGATTCGAAATCCAAATTATTCGATATTTTTCATACCAAACTACGATAAAGATTCTTAACAACTTCTGCAAGATTACCTATACTAGCATTTATGACGTTCCTGTCTCACAAGATCAATAACCAAGCCTTTTCCTCGATTCTTTTTCTCTGATGAAACGTTAAATAGTTTTCTTCCTTCTTTCTGTCCGGATGAATTTTATCTTTTTCGTAGGTCATTGATATCTGGTCGCTTTTTTAAATTACTTTTTCCTAGTCACAAGTCCTAGTTTTCATGTCACAATAAAGAGATTAAAAAATGCTGGATCAAAATTCTTAATGCTTTTCTCACTCACTCCGTACTGTTATCTTTCTGTTCATGTTCAAAATAGCGAATAGAGGTACATATAGAGGCGAATACCTCTGTGTTTAGTCTATTGACACCCCCTCCCTCTCGCCCCTTGATGAGGTTGACTCGTGTTAGATCACAATATCAGTTTGCCTAACAATCAGAACTACATGGAATTTTGGGGATATACAGGCTGAGTCTTCAACAGCAAACCACCTGAATAATTCTTTCAATTTTTTGAGATGCAGGGAAATGTTTGAAACAAAAGTTGTTTGGTTTCGAGGAGGCTATTACGCGATGGAAAAAGTTTTTCTCAGATGGACGCGTTTACGACTTTTAAAGAACACTTTAATAGGCTTCGTTTTTTTTAAGTGTAGCCGTGTAGTTTTGAATACCTATTTGTCCCATTGTTGCTCGTTTGAAGACGGATTTAAATATCGCGGTCATTTAAGGTCACTCAAGGTCATAAAACGTAGTAAAATAGACCAATCGAACGTAATGTTTCAATATTTCGAAACAAAGGAAAATGGATTTACCATTTTCAAGATAAGCGGCCCGTTTATAAAACACCATTAAACTAGGAGACGCAATCAATTGGAGAAAAGATAAATTTTTTGTGACTACTTATCGTACTCGAATTCGACTCTACATCTTCGTTACTTTGTCGAAATTGCTATGTACAATAATTATTAATTATGAATAACGAAAGAAATCCTTAACCGAAAAATACTTCGTTATTCAGTATTCGTTGTTTAATATAATTATAAAACACCAATCAATAATAACACAGGTACTTCACAGTGAGATATTTGAATTATTCATCTAATATAAAGAATGAGAATTTTGGAACAAAAATTAAACGGTTAGTACAAACATTCGATAATTGCACGAAAAAGTCCTCTACGTAGTTACACAGCCGTCGTGTCCACTTTGAGAAGGGCAGATTTCCCTGAGGTATCGCGGAAGTTTGGCGGTCCATTGCGATCGAGCAGTGTAACATGATCCAATATTATCAGTTATCGTTGAGACAATGTATCCGAGTAATCATTCAAAACTGAAAATTGCCTTATTTTAGGCTTTTTAAAATTAAATTTCCACTAACGCATTTGTAGAATTTCCCCGACTAAAATAAGATCAAACATGATATAATATGAATAATATTTAATTATCAATTATTAAGTAAGCAAATATGTTCCAAATTTTATCGTGTTTGGTGTCATTTTAACCAGTAAAACGCAAGAAACATATTAGCAAAAATTTCATTGATCAAAAATCGCAAATAAGAATCTTTCAACTTATCGCCAGCCTTTAACGAGGCTCTCTTTCTCCTTCATTCGCGTTGTCAATTTTGAGGAATAGAGTCGTTCCTACGTCTCCATAATTGTAACGTTTCAGTCCCGATTTTTGTGCAATTATCGAATGTAATTATTAAAATTGTATACACGACATATTACAAACATTGAATCGAATCTTCTTCTGCAAAACGTTATCGAACACGAATAATCGAATCGAAAATGACTAAACGATCGGCTGTTGGATAAGTGTTTACTAAGTGTTACGACCGTTCGCGGAGAGACGCGGTCGCGAGGAAAACGCGTCAGCGAGAGGCGTAAATTCTCGCTACGATTCGGTGAATCGACGCCGCGAAGTAGTCGTTCCCCTGTTTCGATTAAGATAACAGATGTGGTTAAATGAATATGATACAGTAGTAAGTTATATTTCACCGTTTATTCCAACAACTTATAACGAAGACAGTTACGCTGATGCGTATGTGCGAGATTAGTGAGTGACTGATCTGCGGGTATGTATACCCGGTGGAAGGATGTGGACCGTTCGAAGGATGTAAAATCAGTACTGTCTTGGGAGACGATGATGTGTCGGAGGAAAGCTAAGGATAGGTGTGTCTGGCGCACGGGACCATCGGATTTGTTGGCGACGATTTTAGTCAGGAGAGTGAGGGAATAGGCTTCGTTCTTAATTGGTTAAACGAAGGGTCTTAACCGCCCTCGAGAGAAAGTGGTTAGTGGGAGGAAAGTTGCAGCGTACGTGAGAAAACTAACTTTCCCTTTCTCGCTGTGGTAGACAATAGTCTCTAGAAATTCCTCCGAACCAGATGTTTGTTTTGTTTGAAGGACCTTCTCTAGGAAATCTATGCGATTTATGGAAGGTACTTGAAACTATGGAGGATACGCTGGGAGTATTCGAAGACATCTGGTTGCCATATTGCCTGCGGTGTGTGGCCTCGGCTAGGTAGAGTGTTACGCGACGTAACACTAAGAATCTGACTAAGTACACTCTCTTAAATGCAAATGACTCATTGAACTTTTTTGATATTAACTTTTTAATGAACGGCAATCCTCGAATAAAATCTTACTCAAACTGATAACATTAACAAAATGTTTAAAAAATGTCAAAATCGGCGGTATCTCCTTTTTTTGTAAATATTTACCGGCTATTGAATCCATTGATTCTCGATTGCCTTATCTGTTTGCTTGTGTACATCTTTTATATATACATAGATGGATACACAAATAAGTTTCGTCTATGGCGAGATCAATTTAGCCACCTGAGTAACCAGCTACCTTTCGAATCAACAGATACAATACCGATACAATCATACGACATGCGATGTACATACTCGAAACGTTACAGATTGAATCAATGAATTAATGAATTAATGAAGAGTAGCTGCTAATCATTGGTAGGATACACGCTTGTTAAAGATCGAAGATGTCCGTGAATTAATTAGCTTTAAAATTAAAAGGTTAGGTATGTGGGAGATTTTGCGTTTGAGGAAAATTATTCGAAGACAGCAATATGGTCCTGTTGATGATACGGAAGTGTAGGGGTAATAGGGTGAATGCAACGAGCAATGTATAATAAACAATTGATAATTGGTAATAATGTATAAATGATTCGTAACGATTAAGAATAGAAGCAGATAGTAATATTTAATTAGAACCCATGTATTTTATTTCAACTTCCAATTTATGTTCCTTTGATAGCAAAAATTAAAATAGAATTGATTATAATAAATTTTGAATATAGGAGATTGAAAATTGAAATGGTTCATCAATTGGTCTGATTTCAAACTAATCTCGTAAAAAAGTTGTAAAGAGGGGAAATATAGCTTTAAGAAATACGCAATTAATCGAGTGTTTACGGTACGTGCCAATAACAAGACAAGCTTTTGACTTTTGGAGAAGTCGACTATAACAAAAATATACTATATTATATTATATTATATATTATATTATATATTATAGCTATAATTTTAGCAGATACTGTTTATCTATTTCGTTTTGCGTGTATTAACGTCCTCATGTTGTATCGTATAGTAATTAATGCATCAGATTATATACATATTGGTGTTTGTAGGTAACACGTTATACAGAGTGGAGAAGCAGCATCAAATTGTCACGATTGCAAAATAAAATGAGTGAACGGCTGGTGAACGAGCAAAATACTCGTACAATAACAAGTGAATGTAAAGGGAGCTCTAAATTCCAAGAAATTCCATTTTATCAGCCGAACAAAATGTATAATCTGATAATGTTTTGAGGATAGTAAGTTAAGCAGGCGAAAAAAACAGGTGTTAACGATCAAGTATAACAGATACACAGTAGTAAATATTCAACAATTTTTCAACCGTAATGTATTTATACACAAATCTGCGTACTTTGTATCAAAGTTTCTGTTGAAAATGACAACGTGAGTTCGTGCTCGCCATCCATATGCAGATGCGTTAGTGATAAGAAATAGTAACTAGAGGATGATGCTAGTTACAATCGATAGATTTAATCGATAGGCTTAAGATGCTTTTTTGTTTTTATCCCTAGTTTTTGTAAGCGTGTGCAATAAAGGCTTCTTTTTTGGCTCAGAACGGTGTAATAGATTTATCCATTTAATAAAATAATAACTACTCTGATCTTACCTCTGAGTATAGAAATAACAACAGTTTCGATACATATATTTTTATGTACAGCATGTATAAAAAGTATCAGGGCGTATAAGTGTCCACTAGCGTGATTTCGGAGGATCGGAGCCTCTGGATCGATTGATTCATGCAAAATTTTGTAAAAATTGACGTTTGCTGGCACCGTATGCTACTTAGCACGAGGATCAAATGGAACTTTACTGGGAAAGTATATTTGGATACCATGATGTGCAAGATATTATTCTTGTATATGTAGGATTTGTATACATTTTAATCAATTTACTTTTTTTAATCAATTTAATCCTCATTTTATCAATAAATCCAATTATTTTGCCATCTATCTCTATTACCGACTATCGAATTGTTCGTTGTTCCAAAAATGTGTTGCGCGCAATACTGGGCACTATTAAATAAATTTTCATTTAAATAATTGTTTAAATGTTAAAAGACAGAAATAAATTATTTGCAATTTCAACAAGTTTAAATATATTATTTAAAATAATGAGATTAATTGTTATTTACAAATTTTATTTTCTATTTATTCTAAAAGAAAGCTAATAAAATCAGAATCTTTGTTTGAAAGTCTTTTTTCACACAGTAGATAATTCTGTAATAATGTGAAATCACGCTGATTGCTCCATTCTGTTTATCACGGGCTATCCCACCTGCTAACGAAAACTTGTTTTCTCGTTAATGTCACATTGCTTACTTTCTACCTGACTGCGAAATATAAACTTGTTGCGAATAATCTCGATGTAAGACCCAACGGAATTTCAACGTCATTTCTCCATAAAACGGTTCAATTGCGACTCATAGACCTCATAGAGTCCTCGCGATGAGTAGACGTTTGTAAAACTGTATCATCCAGAGTTGTAGAATTAGGGTGGTCCGGTCAAATAAGTGTATTTTTTATATACTCTGTACATATACAGGCTTTTCCAGAATAATTCCATACCGCCAGACAGGATAAGACGTCAAACAAGAAAAAGAACATTTTTCTTTTCTCCAGCTTATTTTTGCGCGTAAACTTTTTTTATTTAAAGCTAAAGTTTGAAATAGTTATAGATACTCTGTCACACTGAACGTATTTCATTGTAACCTAGCTCAAGCAGAAACAAAGCCTTATACAAGAAAATTTCATCCTCTTCCTTTGACTTACTTTTGCATACAGAAAAATCTGCAGTCTAAGTGTGCTATTCTGAGATTCCTTGATTATACATATCTTTTCTAAATTTTTCGTTTCTGTTAACAAAACTTCCATAAATGATAAAGTGCAGGTATTCCTAAAGGAAAAAAATGTAAAGAAACTAAAATTAACGCCCAAACACCCAAAATTTCAACATTAACCCGACATATATATATTGTTAAATATGTAAATTCGCACGTTCGTGGGGAGACGCGATCTCGAGGAAGCGCGCCAACGGGAGTCGTAAATTCCCGTTACGATTGACCAATCGACGCCGCGAATCGTTCAATCCCTTATTTCTTTTGGGATAATAAGGGTAGTTAACTTGAAGAGAACGCTGCTATTAACAGGTTATTATATATTTGCACAATCCAACAACTTCGGTGTAATACAAGTGAATGGTTGATATAAACTGACTACGAATGAGTACGACCTGAGACTCTGTTCGTGTTGTCGCGTATGATGATGTGTTGTGTTGACTGACTGTATTCGACTCGTTGACTGAATTGAGTTGATCCTTGATGAAGACTGACTCGAGCTGACGTTTGATCGAGACTGACTCTTCGCTCTTATCTTTTTCCAAAGGAAAGCTTGATGTGGGTGTGCCCTTTGAACGAAGAACGCGGATTCGTTATTCACACCTTTTGTTAATGAAGTGAGGGTAAACGTCCGCGATGCCGATTGGTTATGACCCATGCTAATGAAGAAGGATATGAGGAAGTCTCCTACCAACGCGGGTCGGGGGTGACTTCATTCCTGGGGAAAACCAGTCGTTTTCGATGGACATGTGTTGGGTTTTCCCATTCGGTGACTACCTGCTTTCTCCGTGATTTTTAAAAGCCTAATAAAATCAAGGACTTTTCCCAAATTCGGACATAAACCGAAAATACTTCTAGACAAATGGGTTGATTGGCAAACATTTGGAAACAATTGAGCTAGAAGTTGACGTTTTATGGTGGGTCCTTGAGTTTATTAAGGGTCAGGAAGAAGGTAGGTGGGCCGCTGGCTGCCAGGTAACGTCGGCTGAAGTGCAGATGTTCCATACGACGTAACAAAATATACTTAAGTGTTTTTTCCTATCACTATCACGATCTACACCTCAGGTATTTCCTAACTATGTCAACATTATACCTTGTTTTACCAAATGTCCAGCTGGGCAAATTGTAAAGTACAAATTGAATAATAAAAAAAAATTATACCTTGTAAATCGTGTAAGATATTCTCGCGCTATTGTAGCACATTTATCTTGCTGGAAATATACATATACACGCTTTTTTCAAATATCATGAGGAAGACATCTGATCTTTAGAAATTGTTTGCAAAGAAAATTAGATATCTATCTGTTGTTAAGCTTTGTTCATAAAAATATGATTGGATTAAGTTGTTATATTCAAAATGTTGCACCAAACATTAACGTTTTTCTTTCCTCGTTGTAAGGAAAACGTAGCCAAATTATGGTAATTTTAGATTGACCATTTAGGTAAATGGTTCACATTTATAACTTTTTCGTGATTTTATTAATATTTACAACTAGCATATTAAAACGCTCGTAAAATCCTGTATTATTATCAGATCAAAATTTGAAACTTGTGCATGTACATGCTGTTGGAAATGGCTGGAAATAACTAGATTGTAATGTAAAAGATGTCAAAATTATATTATTATTTTGTATTGTATTCGTATTACTATCTTGTACTCTACTGCCAAATACTCGATTGTATAAATTACAAATATACTCTAAACAATTTATCATATTTATATCATCATATTACATCAAATAATCATTTAATTTATACCAAATATAATAAAGATTAAAATACATCTCATGGACTGGAATTATTTCAGGTGCTTAAATTTTGACTCACCTGACTTTGCATAGGTTCGGTGTTTATTTGGCACATATAAGCACCGGAATCATTTTTTTGAACATTTGACACATGTAACTTCCACGTATTGTGCCCATTATGTGTAACTGAGAGCCGTGGATTATGCGCTATTAAATGTGTGTGTATCGTCAAGATTGCTCGAGAATCGGATCTCATCCAAGCTATCTGTGGAAAATATTTAAATTGTTGTCGTGAAAAAGTAAAACTACATTTTACATTATATAATGCACTACATGTAATAGTGGCGTTGACGCCACATTTAGTTTTTGATGCATTTGTACATACAGAATGTGTGAAGGATTTGACAGTTATCAATAAATTTCAAAGAAATTTTTCAGGTAATAGAATGATTTAAAAATATTAGTTTTTAATTGTTCGGATTAAGAAAAACCATTAGGTGATGACTAAAATTTGTAATTAGCAGCCTCAGTTTTGCAACTTTCTTTGTATATTATATACATTGCAATCCGCTATCGGTCAGCTATCGATCAGTGCAGATAGTAAATTTCTTTTATCTGCAAGTTCAATCTCTTGACAAATTAAATTAGAAGATGTTTTTCTACCTTCTCCCGCGGCAAAATGCCTGAAATTCCAACGGCTTTGAAGCTACCTCTCGAAAATAAAATGACCCGAAGACAAGCCGCAAAGGCTTTCAATATTTCAAAAACGACGAATGCGAAGACAGGTACACGTCGAATGCACAGATCAAGAAAATATTAATTACTTTACCTGTGATATATGTAAAAATCAAATTTGGATAAGAATGTGTATTCTAACATCTTTTTTCAACATTGTTAGTCATTTACAGTAAAAAATCTACTAGTTAAATAATTGATCGGTACTGGACGGCAATTTTTCGTTTCCTACGAGTTACAATATTTTTGTATTCTTACAAACGATTAATTCTCATTGTTGAATTTGACGAAATTAATCTTCCTCCTCTTATTACGCTTCATTTGCACTACCAACTCATTTTGTTAATTTTAATTTCTATCGACTCTATCCTAAGATAAAACGAAGATCTTGATTACTTTATTTACAACCATCGTCATAATCGTTATTATTCACAAGCAAGGAAAAACCGCAAGACCAGCTCGCGCAAATGCAAACTCAAACCGCTGACTTTGCTTGTATTAGCATTATGTGTTAAAGACTGAGATAATTTATCCAAATCTCAAAAATCTTTTCACTTTCATGAAAAATGAACAAAATTAATTTTAAAGCATTAAAATGTGGATTGTTTTTCTGGAGAATTCAAAATTCGTAGCTGCTCTCTTTGGTTTTTATACCTACAGGATCATCCACCTAAATTTATTCGTTCGTGGATTTGTTCGTTCAAACTGACAACAGTTATGTCATGATTCCGTCTAGACAGACATGGAATGTGCATGTAGCTCGGAACCCACACGCGCCAGACTAAATGAGAATAGCAACAGTGCAACATACACGCAGGGTATTACAATCACGTGCGGACGGCAGTGCAGTTATATACTGTGGCTTGAAAAAATTTCAAAACTTCCCTTTACGTTACCAGAAAGAAAGAAATAAAGAACATTTAGATACGTAAAAGATTCTTTCGCGTACAATTCTGTTAATTATTGTTAAGATAAAAATGTCAAATATACCACAGGGTATATAGTTCCCTTTATGGGTAGCAAGTTTTTGTGAAATTTTTTTGCTAGACGCTCGAACGCTCGGCAAACGTTCGGCTTTCGCGTTGAGAACTTGCTATGCTTCCATTCACTTGCCCTTAGACAGTTCGCTGTGGAATGCCGAAGCGTGCAGACGTGTCTCTAGTGCCCAGCGTAGTCCGAAAACAACACGTGTCGCCCAACCGTCGAAAGTGAACACAGCCAAGTGTCCCCTACCCTTTAGGGAGAAGAAAATCCCACGCACCTAACCCCAACCCGAAAACTAGCCCCATAGCCTTGCGACTAGTTATTCATTCCGAATTAACTAGCTCGATGATGGCCTAGCAATCGCGAACAGGCTCTCCGGAGCAGACGCGCAGCTACCTCGCGCTACCTCCCCCGTGGCAGAAGTGTCGCAGAACTCTCCGCACCAACGACGCTAATACTACCAAGAAACGGAAAATAGAAACAACAACACAAATAAACACTCACAACAGGTTCGCAGTATTGGAATCCTCAAACGACGCCATGGAAATCGTAGAACCGCCACCAAATCAACAATCACAGAGAATCCCCCCTCCCCCACCAATATTTGTGGACGACGTCATCGACATGCAGACAATGATCAAGTCCCTAGAGAGAGATATCTCCAAGGAGGATTATAACCTTAAGATAAGTAACAATAAAGTAAAAATACTGCCGACGAACCCAGAAGCTTACAGAAAACTCACCAAGATACTCAGGACCCTGAACGCCAACTTCCACACCTACCAACTCAAACAGGAAAGGCCTTTCCGGGTGGTCCTACGAAACATCCACCACTCAGCAGACATAGACGAACTCAAATACGAACTCTCAAAACTCGGCCACGAAGTCATCAACGTAAGTAATATAAGGCATAGAGTCTCGAAAGACCCGTTATCCTTATTCTTCCTAGACATAAAACAAAAGCCGAACAATAAGGAAATCTACAACATCAGTCGCCTAATGAACGCGATAGTAAAGTTCGAACCACCGCTTGTGAAAAAAGAAATAGTGCAATGCAAAAGGTGCCAAAGGTACGGTCATACGCAGAAATACTGCAACCATACTTTCCGCTGCGTTAAATGCGCAGGCACTCACTCCACTGACCAGTGCGCCAAATCACCGGAAACCCCAGCGAAATGCATCCACTGTCAAGGGGACCATCCTGCCAACTACAAAGGCTGCTCAGGCTTTAAAACACTATACACGAACAGGTACCCTAAGCTCAGAGCAAAAGAGGTATCCAACCAAACACCCAGCCCGCCGAAATTCACGACTACCCCAACCCCCTCAACCAACCAAACACCCAGTCCTACCAAATTCATCACCACCTCAACCTCCTATGCCCAAGCAGTACAAGGCATCCAAAATAACCCGAACAGCCAAAGGAATCTTCCCCAAAACAGTGTCCCCAACCCACCTAACACAGACAATTTCTCTAGGCTTGAAAAGCTGATAGAGAAACAATCAAAGCAAATAAATAACTTGCTATCGCTACTAACACTCATCGTGGAAAAATTAACACGCCCCGACGCAAAATAAAACCAAGGCGCATAGCACTCTGGAACGCCAACGGTCTAGCGCAACACAAACTTGAACTAGAACTCTTAAAACACCAGCAAATCGACGTAATGCTCGTATCGGAAACCCACTTCACCGACAAGAACTACCTGAAAATAAATGGTTACAAATTCTACCATACCCAACACCCCAGCGGGAAGGCCCACGGTGACACCGGAATAATAATCAAAGCAAGTATTAAGCACTACGAATTTCCATCATTCCAGAAAGACTACCCCCAAGCAACAAACGTAGCAATAGAAGACTGTCATAGCACAATCACCACCTCAGCAGTATACTGCCCTCCCAGACACTCCACCGCCAAAGAAGACTTTGATAACTTCCTGGACACCCTGGGCAATAGATTCGTAGCTGGAGGAGACTATAACGCCAAGCACATCCAATGGGGCAGCAGACTGGTTACAGCAAGAGGCAAAAACCTCTTAAACAGCATAATAAACAACAATCTCAACTACCTCACCACATACGAACCCACATACTGGCCCACTGACACCAACAAAATACACGACCTTCTCGACTTCTTCGTAACTAAAAATATCTCATCAAGACACGTCAAGATCAACTCTTCGGCTGATCTCTCCTCTGATCATTCTCCCGTGATAGCAACAGTCAGTTCAACAATCATCGAGAATACACCTAATGGCTCCATTCACAACCAACACACCAACTAGCAGCTCTTTAGAGAAGTCTTTACACACTCAACCTCAGCCTTAACTCCACTAAAAACAAAGGAAGAAATCGAAGCAGCCACGGAATACTTAAACACGAGCATAATAAACGCAATTCGCCTCTCTACACCGACAAAGCCATCTAACAGCAAACAAGAATATCCCCAATACATACTAAAAAAAATAGCAGAAAAACGTAGACTAAGAAGAGTATGGCAGACACATAGAATACCGGATGACAAACGCAAACTAAACAATCCAACTAGAAAGCTATCCAAAACAATAAAAAAATTACAAAAACGACTGTTTCCAAAAATACCTCGCCAGCTTATCCCCTACAGCCGACTCCAACTACTCACTATGAAAGGCCTCCAGGAAACTCACACGTCCCCCACAAATAATCCCACTAATCCGCCGTCCGCAAGGTGGATGGGCGCGAAGTCCTATAGAAAAAGTCGACCTGTTTGGTAAATACTTGTCAAAAGTATTCAAACCCCATTTCCCCAAAGCCGCCGCGGACGTTACTGAATACTTGCACACCCCCTTCCAAATATCCCCTCCTATCGAACCCTTCTCCTCTGCAGAGACTATAGAAACAATCAGTTTGGCCTAAACCCCAAGAAAGCAGCAGGACACGACCTAATAGGCAATAAAGAAATCAAGGAACTACCCATAAAAGGGATAGCACTCATCACATCGATTTTTAATGCTATCCTTCGCCTGGAACACTATCCTAAGGCCTGGAAAATCTCATTGATTACCCTCATCCCTAAACCCGGTAAACCGATATACGAAACCAGCTCCTATCGCCCAATCAGTCTTTTACCTACCCTGTCCGAACTATTCGAGAAGATGCTCACGAACCGACTCCTTCCAATCCTAGAGAACTTGAAAACACTCCCAGATCACCAATTCGGCTTCCGAAAACATCATTCAACAGTAGAGCAAATCCACCGCTTAACTCATACGATCAGCCAAACACTCGAAAAGAAAAAATATTGCTCAGCGGTTTTCCTAGACATCCAACAGGCATTCGACAAAGTATGGCATGAAGGGCTACTATACAAGCTTAAAAAGATCCTACCTCGCCCCTACTACTCCATCCTAAAATCTTACCTAACCAATAGACAATTCATGGTTAAATGCCTAGACGCCACTTCCGCAACATTCCCAATAGAAGCCGGCATACCCCAAGGTAGTGTCCTCGGACCCCTACTGTACTCCATCTACACTGTCGACCTACCTATATCAAACGATATAACAATAGCGACATTTGCAGACGACACGGCGCTATTAGCTACCCACGCAGACCCGGTAATAGCCTCATCCACTCTCTAGCGAAGTCTCGACTCCATGGAAAAGTGGTTTCACAAATGGGGCTTCAAAATCAACGAAAAGAAATCCTCACATGTAACCTTCACGCTCCGAAAACAAACCTGCCCCCAGGTCACCATCAACAACGCAACAGTTCCTAGCAGGGACACAGTCCGACACGTGGGCATGACCCTGGACAGGAGACTAACGTGGAAGAAACATATCTCAGATAAAACGAAGCAACTAAAGGACAAACTAAAAAAACTCTATTGGCTCACGGGCCGACGCTCCAAACTAAACATACAGAATAAAATTACCCTCTACAAGACCGTAATAAAACCTGTCTGGACCTACGGAATCCAACTATGGGGAACAGCAAGTAACTCCAACATCGAAATACTACAACGATTCCAATCGAAAACGCTAAGATCCTTAATAGACGCACCTTGGTATGTTACCAACGAAACCATCCATCGCGACCTCAAGACACCCACAGTCAAAGAGGAAATAGCAAAATACAGCGACAGATATAGCAAAAGCGTCAACAAACACCGAAACCCCCTAATCACTGGACTACTTGACACGACGGACCAGATTCGCAGGCTGAAGAGGCACTACCCGCTAGACCTAAACGCTAGATTCATTTAGTTATCCAAACTAAGCATATGCACTTACCTATAATACCTACAAATTATACCTATCTATAACAAGTATTAACTTATTGTAAATAAACAGCCATGTCACTGCGCCACGCCAGAAAAATTACTGAAAATTCTCAACGCGAGAATTGATTGTAATTTCAACAAATAAATAAAAAAAAACTTGCCCTTAGACTTGTTGAGACTAGTCGTGTAGAGTGTTTTCTATCAAATGAAACGCGATAATCGTGAAGTATTAAATGTATCTCACCGTAAAAGGTACCGTATTTCTCAACAATTTGAAGAAAAACATCAAATAATCGTTCGTTAACCAAATGTGAAAGAGTTTTCGGAAACGGTTGACACCATATTAGCTCACAGTCAATTCTGTTTTGCTTTCGATGTAAGCTAATTCTCTACTAAAGAGTAGGAGCATAAAGCAAATCATTCTTATTTCTATTCTAAATACGGAGTTATGATATATACGAATATTAATCGTCATAGCTTCGTTTATTTTCACAATGGGCGCGTACAGCGAAAAAAATTACAGAAAGAGGAGGAAATGTCAAACTCCATCGCCGCTGTTCTGTTTATACTTTCGCACGTTGCTCTACGACCCTCAGGGCAGACTTCCTCGTTCGCACTCCGCTCATCGCTTCTACTGTTCATTCGTCCCGCTCTCACTCCCTGACCGCCAGACCTTGTTTTCTTTAACCTACTACGTATATGCTACCACCATCTCGTTCGGTGGTATGAATATTCGTCCTTTGGTAATTCCTCGTCGAAGAAAAGCCAAAGCACTACGATCTATCACAGATATGTTATCTTTGAAATATATACAGTTCATTATATATATGTCGGAGATGAAAGAACACCGGAGTCTTTGGAATTTTGGTTAATCCCGCAACATTGTAACCTAGAGTCTACTATAGCTGTAATTAAACAATTGCAGTTATTCACTCCGATTGTAATTGTTCGAGAATTGTGATAATGAGCTTGGGCTCGAGGCGACAGCCAGTCGCCGAACGTACCACGGTCACGGGATGAACGCCTTGTCTAACAAAGGCATGGAATAATTCTATAGCTCTCCTTGAAAAGGAAATAGTTGTAACACTCGACAGTAAACATTCCAACGGTCTCTGTCCCGTAGCTCGCCACACGCAGACCCTATTCTTCGAGTCAGATGATTGCCAGATGTCGATGCGTCTCCGCAGTACATGTTCGGCTAGCCCGAGGGCCCGTTATAAATCTTAAGGTTTAGTTAACTAAAGTCCTTCAAACAGACAAACAGTCTTAGTCCCAACTACGGGAAGATAGGGGAGACATATTTTTCAACGAGCGGCGTCTCCCACTAGCAACTTTCCCTCGAGGGCGGCTAGCATCCTTTTCTAACCACCGATATGGAGATTGACCAACTAGCAGCAACGTCAATTTCCCTCACTTTCTGAACGAAGGCTTTTCTCGACGAATCCGATGATCTCGTGTCCTTAGACACACCCCATTACAGTTTTCCTCTGTGGCATCATCGGCACGGGAAAGTTATTCCCACTCGCGATCATATCGATGAAAAGTGTAACCCTTTACGACCAGTGAATATTACGCGTCCGACTTGGATTTTGTGAGCACGTTCATCTATCATCCCGTCGACCGCGGATTCGTTATTGAACCTAGGATCATTGTCATTAGTTTCTCGAGTATCTAATTACCACGGTTACTTGTCCGGTTCTATGATAATCGTATTTGCACTAGCCAATGTCTTCTCTATTGCATAATGACGACGTGTAATCCAAACGAAGATTCGTTTCACGCCCCTAACCCTAATTCTAATGTAAACCCGACATATATATATATATGTCGGATCATCACTGGAAATGGGGTTGTGGGCGTCAAATGAATCTTCTCGAGGATTAGCCATTGATACGGTACACACAGGCGTAGTTTATTACAATGATAGAATTATTACAGTCTTAACAATTGATCACGGCGCTTCGGCACTCGCGACACTAGTGCCGATGCTCTCGGGCTCAATAACGAATCCGCGGCCAACGGGATGACAACAGAACGTACTCACAAAGTCTAAGTCTGAGAATAATCACTGATCGCGAAGGCGTTACTCTTTGATCGATGAGATCGCGAGCGAGAATGCCTTTCCCGTCCCGATGATGCCACACAGGAAAACTATAACGGGGTGTGTCTAAGGATACGAGATCATCGGATTCGTCGAGAAAAGCCTTCGTTCAGAAAGTAAGGGAAATTGGCGTTGCTGCTAATTGGTCAATCTCCATATCGGTGGTTAGAAAAAGATGTTAGCCGCCCTCGAGGGAAAGTTGCTAGTGGGAGACGCCGCTCGTTGAAAAAAGTGTCTCCCCTATCTTCCCGTAGTTGGGACAAAGACTGTTTGTCTGTTTGAAGGACTTTAGTTAACTAAACCTTAAGATTTATAACGGGCCCTCGGGCTAGCCGAACATATACTGCGGAGACGCATCGACATCTGGCAATCATCTTACTCGAAGAATAGGGTCTGCACGTGGCGAGCCACGGGACAGAAACCGCTGGAATGTTTACTGTCGCGTGTCGCCACAAATATTTCTTTTAAGGAGAGCTATAGAATTACTCCATACCCTTGCTAGGCAAAGCGTTCATCCCGTGACCGCGGCTACGTTCGACGACTGACTGTCGCCTCGAGCCCAAGCTCATTACCACAATTCTCGAATAATTACAATCGGGTTGAATAGCTACAATTGTTCAATTACAGCTATAGTAGACTCTAGGTTACAATGTTGCGGGATTATCCAAAATTCCAAAGGCTCCAGTGTTCCTTCATTTCTGACATATATATTCGAAGACAAGCTACATTTATAATATCTATTCCTCTTGATAATATATACTGATATATTTGTAACAATAAAACAAATCTCATTTATACTACTTACCAATACGTATGCATATATGTATATAATTATAACCCAAGTAGCATTCATAATATTTATTTTCACTGATAACATGTACGTAAAACCTAAAATAAAACAAAAGTTTTAATAATAATAATAATAATAAAAAAAAGAGGATGAGAAGAAAAAAAGGAAAAAATATATATATATAGATATAAAAATTTTTCTTTATATATATATATTAATAATAATAAAAGGTTATTCTTATTTCTAATAAACTCGAGAGTAAGAAACGATTTAATAAATTGTTAATAGGAAGATGAATCACCTGGTCATCGTACTTACCCTCATCGAAATAGCATATGGCCTGGTAGGATACGACTGCAATGGCACCCACCTCAACGTTACCACCATCTCTTTAAACTCCATCGGGGACTGCAGCATACAGCCTGCGATGACAGAAACCCAAGATATCTACATTCAACTACTGCAACTCTCAGAATTCGAATTTAGCTGTGCGGGCATAGCCCATCAGATTTGGTGGCAGCGGTGAGATACGCTCCACAGAGGATTAAAGTTGTCACGCTTGTCAATAAAATATATATATTTAAGAAACAATGGCGACTGAATTGGAATCGTTGGACGAAGAAATGGTTTTGACATTGTCGGAAAAACTCAAAGCATGGGATGCGAACTTTCGCGATATGAGTGCAAAACTGAGCCAAACTACAAAACGGCATGTTCGAACTTAAAACAAAACAGGAACCTAAAACACCCGTATTGCCGCCGACAACACAACAAGAGACGGTCCAGCCGAGTGGACATACCCAGCCAATTAAGCTAAAAGACGCGATCGAATCGGTGCCAGTGTTCGACGGATATCGACCATCGGTATTCCACCTTTTAAGAGCTTGTGAGCGCGCGCAAAATATGATTCCCAGATATCAAGAACCTCAATTAGAAAAATTGTTAGTAAATAAGCTCCGTGGACACGCGTTCCTCGCCATCGAAGACACAGCATTAATGAGTCTAAATGATTTCGGAAATAAATTAAAGGATCTATTCGGCCCAAAAAATCTCTCAACGAATATAAAGGGGACTTAGGAACGATATTTCAACGACCCGGGGAAGACATATGTGGCGGATCGGTATCAACAGGACGCTGACAGGACGAGGCATCAACGCGGCGCAACACATCCCGGGCGATCCGCGGGTACCAACCGCCAACACTAGAGGGCTACGACGACAACGAGTCTGTCTGTCTAACTCGCTAGCGGTCGAATATACGAGCGATTGATATAAATACCGCACCTAGAGAGACTCCCTCTACGTCTAAGGCAGGGACTACCGGGCACAGCCTTACTGACGAGTCCACCGGTAGTCCCGGGACGAAACGCACAACTCTCTTTTCATCCGTCACATATATTAGATTATATGGATCGCGTTAGAAATCTTAGATTGGCAATAATAGACGGAGAAAGAGGCGACTACGGCATCATATCCCCCGATATCCAAGATACCATAGATTGGGAAACGAGAGAAGCTTTCGTTAAAGGACTTCCGAACGAAGTATATGTGCGAGAAAAAATAGCAGGGTACCACACTTTAGAAGATGCGTATCGTCAAGCCGTCAAAGCAACACACGAATTGAGACGAATAACCGATAGAACGCGACCCCAACGACCGACACCCTCGAACTATTACAGACGCGACAACGTACGCCCTTCGAACACTAACAACAATATCAGGAACAACCGCCAAGATCGAAGATCGGTACCTCTATCGCAGAATTTTTCGAATACTACAAGACAAAATATCACATGTAATTATTGTAAAAAACCCGGGCATTTAGTGAAAGATTGTTACAAATTTAAAGCCCGAGTAGATGCCGGATTAATCGTACCATACACTTCGAGACCATCGACAAACCAAACGCGTCCTTCGGGAGAATGGGGCGAGCCACGAAGGAACGATACGCCGAATCGCCCAAGAGTACAGGCGGCAGTCAGGCGACCGGCGCCGACGGCAACAAACTGAACAAGGGCAGCCACCCCCGCGAGATCGACTCCACCACCCATAACGAGAGACAGAGCGAACGCAATGCCGACTATAAGATCGAACGAACAACCACTAAATACTGTGGGGGAGTCATCCCACAACCAAACAAGGTCACAGACAGAGAATCCAGAATCTCAAGACAAAAGGGAAAGAGTGAAGCACAAGCAACCGGCGAAGGAAAATCATCAGGAGTTGAATTCAGATTCGGAAGGCGACCTCTCCGAATTATTTCAGTAAAATTTAACGATTCCCGAAACGACCCCAACTGCACGAATAGTTTCCCCAGATCTAAAAACTAAGACGAGTTTATTATTGGACTCTGGATCGGAAATCAATATTATCAAAAAACCTGCTTTACCCGATTCAGCCATCATCGACGAAAAGGAATCAATCGAAGTGCGAGGAATTACGGCAACGAGGTAATACAGGTGGCGAGCCGTCCGGTTGTTTTTCATGTAGTCGATGATTCGTTGCTAATCGATCAAGACGGAATCCGAATTTTTGGCAGGTTGTAAGGCTCGTCTAGATTACGAGGGAAAACATATCAGATGGGGAAATATTTACATCCCCTTCGATACTAAGGAAAAAATAGTTATACCGAAGCGAAGTTCAATAACGTGTTCTATTAATATCGCTAATCCAGAGATGAAAGAGGGATTTATTCCAAAAATCGAGCCGAACAAGGGAATCTATTTTGGTAATGCAGTTGTGAGGAATCATAAAGGAAAAGGTTACATAAGAGTAATAAATACTACTTCAAGAGATTACGAATTTACAACACCAACGATGGTAATTAAGGAATTTGAAAATCCCTCCCCGCTTCCTAGGACAGCGTGCAATACAGTTTTAAAATCGAAGGAAAGTAGATACGATAAAATAAATGAGTTAGTACGACTCGAACACTTGAGCGAAGAAGAAAAGGAAAATGTTAAAAAGTTGATTCGTAATAATCAAGATAGGTTTCATATTCCAGGAGATACATTGGAAGCAACCGAAGTTCTGGAACATAGGATAATCACGACGGACAATATACCCATCAATACTAAACAGTATCGATATCCGTCAATACATCGAGAAGAAATAAATTGACAGGTCCGAGAGCTACTAGATACGGACGTAGTGGAACCATCAATATCTCCATATAACTCCCCGTTATGGATTGTGCCCAAAAAACCCGATTCGCAAAGAAATAAGCGCTGGAGACTAGTCATCGATTATAGAAAATTGAACGATAAAACGATCGGCGATGCCTTCCCACTACCCAACATTACAGAAGTATTGGATCAATTAGGAAGTGCAAAATATTTTTCCACGTTCGACTTGGCATCGGGCTTTCACCAGATCCGTATGTCACAGGAAGATGCCCACAAAACAGCATTTTCGACACCATACGGGCATTTTCAATTCAAAAGAATGCCCTTTGGATTAAAGAATTCCCCAGCAACATTTCAACGGTTGATGAATTCAATATTATCTGGTCTGCAAGGAATAGAACTATTCGTCTATCTGGATGACATAGTGATTTATTCCACGTCTCTCCAAGAACACGAAATTAAGTTCAATAAGTTAATGGAAAGACTGATTAAAGCTAAATTACGATTACAACCTGATAAGTGCGAATTTTTACGACACGAGGTGAATTATTTGGGACATATAATTAGCGAGGATGGCGTGAAACCCGACCCAAAGAAAGTCGAAGCCGTATCAAAATTTCCACGGCCAAAGAGGGCGAAAAATATCAAACAATTTCTGGGACTATCAGGATATTACAGAAGATTTATACCCGATTTCTCCAAGGTCGCGAAACCATTGACACAACTATTAAAGAAAGACACTCCCTTTAAATGGACAGAAGATCAGGAAAACGCATTCAATAATTTAAAGACAGCGTTAGTGACGAAACCCGTCCTGCAATATCTAGACTTTTCTAAACCCTTTAACCTTACTACAGACGCATCAGGATATGCAATAAGCGGTGTACTGAGTCAAGGGCCAATCGGAAAGGATTTGCCGATTGCGTATGCCTCAAGGCTATTAAATCCCGCCGAACAAAACTATTCTACCATAGAAAAGGAGTGTCTGGCAATTGTTTACAGCGCAATGCACTTCCGACCGTATCTTTACGGAAGAAAGTTTACCATCGTAACCGATCATAAACCTTTAGTGTGGATGTATTCTATCAAGGATCTTACTTCAAGAATTTGGAAATGGAAATTAAAACTATCGGACTTCGAATTTGATATTGTATACGAAGAAGGCAGGGCGAACGCAAACGCAGACGCATTATCTAGGAATCCTCCGGAAGTTTGTCTAACAATCAGAAAGAGAGAGGAAGTCTCACCGATTCGCTATCCTGTCTCAAAAAGATTCGAAATAGATACGTCAACGGAAGACTCTCCCATATTCGAAGCTAAACCACGCGTCTTGCCTCAATCCACTGATCTTACAAAACAAGGAAAAGTTTCTACTCGAAAGCATCTTACACTGGAAGAAACGCCCGTAAAGTATTCTGACGAAGCACTAACCGAGCTCGATGTAAACACAGATAGAGAAATAACTGATCAAGGAAAAAGGCGCATGGACACAACAGGCGAAGAAGAGCCCTGTGTTTGTGGTTACCTGTGTTTCTTCGGCGCGTGCAAGGGCTGGCGGCATCATTATCATTTCGATGTTTGCTCGGGCAACACGCGCAATTCCGCTGCTCCCCCACAACAAGGACCTCCTCCTTCGAGTTATTTTGCGTAAGTTTGGATATTTGCATATTATGGTTGTTTTCGCGATTTTGATCCTTTTTCCTTTTTTTTTTTTTTTGTTGTTTCCCTAGGCTTCGGTGATCGACGTTTGAACAATGTTTGCGGAGGCATTTCCATCAGAGGTTCCTATCCAGACTTCTCTGGTGCGTATTTAGTCTTGTTTTTAGTCCGCTTGATTCGTCTTGTTTCGTTCTATTTAAACTATATTGTGTTGTTTCAGCGCAAGCGAAAGAGGGATTCCGAAGAACCCATGGGCGACTTGAGAAGACCCATCAAATGCGGCGCTGTGATGAACCACAAGTACCAAAGTGGTCGGAGGAACTATTCGACATTGGTGCCGAGGCCGTGGATTTCCCGTCGGAATTGAGCTTTGACAATTTTGTTACTGTCGATGAGAGTTTCTTCGATGCAGAGACCGTCGTATTGGAGTGGGAACCCCCACTGGTTGAAGTCGTTGATACCGATCGTTGTGTAAAAGTTCGTTTTGCAAATGAAATTCCCGGAGAGGTTTTGGAGGCACATATTCGTCACCATGCTTCTGGGAGAAAGGGAATTTCCCCTGTTGTCCGTTATTGGTGTATGCGTGAGTCCAGTGAACTTTGTCCTGGAGCTCCTTGCTTCGATTTTGATTTGGTGTAGCTGCTTCAATTTCGTTGGTTCGCTGTTTGATAATCGTGGGTTCCTTATTATTATTATTTTTTTAGATGTATTTTGTTTTTATGTTCAATATATATATATATATATATTGATATTTTTAGATGTATTTTGTTTTTATGTTCAATATATATATACTATCACATATAAAATATATATATATATATTTTTTTTTTTTAAATGTGATAGTGTAAGGTTATCTATTTTATGTTTGTTAAATATATGTGTATTTATTTAATTTTATATTTCTTCCTTTTTTAAATTAATTATACATATATATATATATTTTTCTACATTTGAATCTGACAGTGTAGTTACACATAGAATTTATTAAAGAAAAATGTCAATGTGTTTTCATGATTTGTTTCTCGCGCCTGATTTCCATTAATCCCTAATATTCCTGTCGCCATAACGTGTGTTATTGTGTTAGTTGTTCCGATGCGCACGTGTAAATCTAACATGGCTGCTTATAAATGTCATCAATAAAGTTATAGTGGCGGGTCTGTAGTTTTGTTTGATATCGAAGTAATTTTCCGTCTGTCGCTCGTTTTTCCTTATTCTACCGCAACTAGAACATTTATTTATTAATATTGTTATTATTATTACTTTAAAGTGACAATAGTATTGTTCGTGTGAATATACATATATATATATATATATATATATTTATATTTTGTGTCATTTTAATATGACTAATGTTTTGTAATTCTTCGATAGCGTTATTTATTGTTTTGAGTAGTTTATTTTATAGAGTGTTCGATAATATAAAACACACACACGCGCGCGCGCACGCACGCACACATGTATACATATACATATTTCTTCTGGCAGTGTGATTTTCATTTAGATTCTTTAGCGATGTAATGTTGTGTATTTGAGGTTATGTGTCAATTATTTGATTTCATATATACATATATATCTTGTATTGTGACAACATAGTATTGAAGGTTTTGTTTCTAGATTACTGTGTGTTTAATGTGTTTTTACATATTTGTGTTTGATGGTAGAATTTCTGTACGTAATTCTTCAAGTCGTTGCGGTGTTAATTATTTTGAGCGTTTGGCCTATTGACAGGTTGTCACTTAGTCCCAAGTGTTGCGTTGTGTGTTCTATTTCTTTTGTAGATTATTAGTAGTGGTTTAGTTTAGAATATAGATTATTTATATATAGACATGCATGTTTCGTAATGTAGTTCTTATTTTATAACTCTTTACCGGAATGTAGGCTAGTTTTAAGTATGTATCTTAGATTACGAATTTGATTTAATAATGTAGAATGCGCACACACACACACACACACACACACACACACATATATATATTTCTGACAATGTAACCTTTATTTCTTTTATAATACAATATTGTATGTTTTATGTATTCGTTAGACTATTAGTTTTCGATTTCATATATACCTATATTTCATAAATTGATAATATTGTATTTGTTGCATAGTATTGGAAGTACTGTCTCTAATATTTACTAGATTATTACATGTTTGGCATATATGTTTATACTTATATGTAACTCCAAGTTGTTGCGGCGTTGATTGATTAAAATATATTTATATATACATGTATTCCTGGCGTTTCAATTATTTCCCCTTTTTGTAGTTATTCTTATTTCCTGGTTTATTTGTTTGGTTCGTGACTCGTTCAATCCATTAGCTGGTTCTATTTATTTTATTTTATACTGGTTGGATTTATATTATATTGAACCATAGGTTTTCAAATTGCAAGTCGGTTATTGGTAGGTTTATTTAGAGTTGTGTGTATATGTATTTTGTTTATTGGTTGGTTCTATTAGTCGCCCTAGTTTTGTTAATCCTTCCTTTCGTTTCGTAGTGCCGTGTGTTCGTTTGTGCATTCAAATCCTTATTCGCGCGTTTTGTATAGAGTGGTTTTCTTGTTCTTGTTACGGCGCGTGCAGAGCGCGGGACGTGACACCCCCGCCCTTGGAGTTCAAATTTCCAAAGGAAATTTGACTGATGGTGTCTCTGAGTTCGTTCAAGGCGGATGTAGATGTCGTTGGTTGTTGAGTGACTACCGGTGTTATCGATATCCCTTGAGGTTGTGCTGTTCGATCATTGATATTTCGTCTTCGTTTGAGGTATAGTAGCAGGTAGGTGACTGAGCCACATATTGCTCCTAATAGGGCGATTCCACATCCGTAAGTTTCACGTAACTGGTATCCGTGTATGGCTATATCTATTATCGTCTTGATTAGTTTAAACATTACGAGTATTCCAAATATTGCTGCACTGACAGTTCCAAATTCCATCAAACCAGTCAATGAGCTTGATACGGTATTTTTCGCTATTGTCGTTAATGTGTTTTCGTCCATCATTCCCAGGATATTTACTGTTCCTGGGACGATTGTTTTTCCTGTCGCTCCTCTGGTCAATGTGTTCAAGACTGCAGTTTTTTCTGCCGGGAACATGACGTGGTCCCGTAGTGCGTCCAGGTCCTTTTGGGTATATGTTCCGCTCGTGGCCAACGACGATGGTGCTGAGTATCGCCAAGTTTGGCGCACGTCCGGGCGGAGTTCCTGTGGTGCGATTGTTTCCATGGGTTTTGGTACGAATTTGTGCCAGAGTCCGTCGATGTTGTATAGCGTGGGTAGTACTGCGCTACATTCTCTATGGTTTCCGTGTTGCGTTAGGATGTGTGTTTTTGGTGTTAGAAATGCGGTGCGATTCCCTTGCCAAACGGGTAGCTCCGAGTAGCATTCTGTTGTATGTCGTACCTTTACTTGTACCGGAATGCATTTGACTATATGGACCGCTTCTCCTGCGATCAGAGCCATGTGTCCTGGGGTCTTGGTTATGGTGTATGCAAATTCGTCGGGCAGTAAGATTGCTAAGCTGTGTTAGGGAAGTGATACATTTACACTGTACATGAGAGTGTGTGTGTAAGGGTTAGAGGGCGTCAAGGTCTTAGTGGAGACAAAAGACTGTTGCCAGATGTTAGAAGAATCCAGGATAGTCGGTTGGCGACCAGCGTGCGTGCAAGACGTTCTTCAGAGAGTAATATAGTTGTATAACTGTTGTGTGGGAAATATAGTCAATTATTTGTATTCCCAAATCCTCGAATTTCCTTAACATGGTAGCAGAGCGTGGTTACTAGTTTTGCAAGATATTTAGTGCGTGGTTACGATCTTGCGAGTGAGTTTTCAGTAAAGAAAAAAAACTTTCAGAGAAAAAAAAAGAAATATACTTCGAGCACGTAGGAACGCTTGAGTAAGAAAAGAAAAAAAGGAAGAATCAATTAAAATGGAGAGATCGGAAATCATGATACCTATATTCGATGGTGAGGATTATGGAATGTGGAAGCAAAGAATCACGATGTTTCTCAAATATAAGGAATGCGAGGTTGTTACAACTAGAATGAAGAACGAAAGAGACGATGAAGACTGGGACAAAAAGGACTTGAAGGCAATTAATATAATTTATAGTGCAATATCGAACAGACAATTGGAGTATGTTAGGGAAGGAAAAACGGCGTATGATATAATAAAAAGGTTCGATGAAATGTACTTGAAAGAGTCGACGGCACTGCAGATCGTATGCAGAAGGAGATTGGAAAACATAAGACTGGAGAACTACAGTGATTCAGCATCATTCTTTAACGACTTTGAAAAATTAATCAATGAATTAAAAAGTGCGGGCGCACAAGTAAGTGAGAGGGAAAAGCTGAATTACATGCTGAATACGTTACCCGAAGAATACAGCTACATAGCGGACATAATAGACGCATTGAAAGAAGAGGATCAAACGGTAGCGTATGTAAAAAATAAAATAGAGATAGCAGAGAAGAAAAATAAATCCAATCGAGGAGAAAGGCAAACCAACGCCTTTTCTGCAAAAAACGAAGGATGCTTCAGATGTGGAAGATTAGGACACTTTGCGAGAGAGTGTCAAAATGGCATCCAAGCGGGAAGCAGTAACGGCTATTGGCATGGGCCAACACGTGGTCGAAACAGAGGAAGAGGGAACAAAGGCAACACGAGCAGAGGACGTGGAAACTTTCATGGTCAATCAACAACCGGCACGGGCGAGCATGGAAACTCAAGAGCAGGCATATGGACAGCAACGGCGCACGCAGCAAACAGCAGTGAGACGAATGAAATAAGTAAGAACGAAATAGTGTGGTTATTAGATAGCGGTTGTACCGATCACATAATTAATAATATAAATTATTTCGATAAATCTATCGACCTAAAAGAACCGGTAAATATATATTTAGGCGATAATAGACCGATAAAAGCGACAAAAGTTGGGAATGTTATAAGTTATTTTGAAGCATTCGGAAAACAAAATGAAATAAATATGAGGAAAGTATTTTACGCGAAAGAAATGTCCGCAAATTTGATTAGTTTAGGTAAACTAACAGACAATAAGAATACGGTTATTTCCAAAGGAAATATTGCGAAAGTAATAGATGAGGATAATAAACTTACAGCTGTAGCGTTCAAAGAGAATGGGACATATAGAATAAAAAGTATATTGAAAGGACTATATAAAAGTATATTGAAAGTATATTGAAAAGTATATTGAAGCACTTAGTAAACAGCGCCGAACGTAGTGGTATGAGTAAAAAGGAAAGATGGCATAGGATGCTAGGACACGTAAATTTTAAATATTTAGAGATTTTGGGTAAAGAGCAGCTAGTGACTGGCATACCGAATGAATTTGAAAAGGAACTTTTGAAATGTAGGGTGTGTATAGAAAGCAAAATGCATAACTTACCTTTCAAAAATAATCGAACTAAGGCTAGGGAAATAATGGAAATTATTCATACGGACGTATGTGGTCCCTTTAAGCCCACCGGATTCAATGGAGAAAAATATTTCATTTCATTTATCGATGATTATAGTAAAATAGCTAGGATCTATTGTATAAAATCAAAAGATGAGGTCTTTGATTCTTTCGTACAGTTCGTAAATGAAGCCGAAAATTTAACGGGCAAGAGGTTAAAAATATTAAGATGCGATAATGGTAAAGAATATTTAAATAATCGAATTTATAAATTTGCTAGGGATAAAGGTATAAGAATAAATAATTGCCCAACATACGTACATGAATTAAACGGGACAGCGGAAAGGTATAATAGAACAGTGATGGACATGGCGCGTTGCTTGTTAGCGGAAGCGAAAGTACATAAAAGGTACTGGCCGGAAATAGTTTGTACAGCGGCATACTTGAAAAATCGAATATTAGCGAATACTATAGAAAGAAAGACACCTTTTGAAATATTCTTCGGGAAAAAACCAAGTGTTAAAAATCTACATCTATATGGAAGTAAAGTTTTTGTAAGAAGGCCAGAACAAAAAAGAGTTTCCAAATGGGACAAGAAGGCAGATATGGGAATTCTATTAGGATATAGTGAAGTAGGATACAGAGTCTTATTAGGTGGGAAAATAACAATAGCTAGACATGTAGAGGTCATAGAGACAGACACTAAATGTATCGGTTTTGAGGAAAATTCATCAGAGGCAGATAGAAATGATAGCGAAGATAACTATTCATTGGTCGGTATGGATAAGGAAGAGTTAGAAGGTAGGAAAGATGAAAATAATAGTAGTATTGAAAGCTCAAACACTCCTAGGAGATCTACACGTATTAAGAAAACTCCAGTAAGGTATCCAGAGAAGGAAAATATTTGCGCGATGCATGCAAATTATTGTAAAGTAGATATCCCTCGTACATTTGAGGAGGCGATTTGTTGCGAAAATAATGAAGTTTGGAAACAGGCTATGGATAAGGAAATAGAATGTCTCTATAAGAATAAAACTTGGAAATTGGTAGAAAGGGTAAAAGGCAAAGAAGTATTAGATGTAAAATGGGTTTACACGAAAAAATCAGAGGACAGGTATAAGGCTAGATTAGTGGTAAGGGGATTTCAACAAAGAAACGTAGCCGATGACATATATTCTCCAGTGGCGAGTAATCAGACCTTTAAGATATTGCTATCATATTGTTGTCAAAATGGATTAATAATTGAGCAAATGGATGTAGAAAGTGCCTTTTTAAATGGTGAAGTAAGCTCGGAGGTATATGTAAATCAACCAAAGGGATATGCGGACGGAACGAATAGAGTTTGTAAATTATCGAAAGCGCTTTATGGGTTAAAAGAAAGTCCGAGGGACTGGTATGAGTGTTTTGATAAGTATGTGACGAGATTAGGTTTTAAGAAGAACAATATAGAGCTGTGCCTATATACTTATGGAGAGGGAGAAAATGTTGTTTATTTGTTAATATACGTAGACGATTTGTTGATTTGTAGTAAAAACAAAGGGAAGATACAAAGTGTAAAAAAATTATTAACTGATAAATTTGAAATGAAAGATTTAGGTGAAGTAAAAGAATATCTTGGAATAAATATAGAGTATGATTATTTAAAAAATGAAATGAGATTAAGCCAAAAGAAATACATAGAATCATTAGCAAACAAATATAAATTACATAACAGCAAATTGTACTGTACACCTATGGAGACCAACTTAAAAATTGAAAAAGCTGAGATAAATAGAGAGGACATTGGATACAAGAATTTAATTGGCGCATTGCTGTATATTAGTGTAAATACCAGACCCGATATAAGTTATAGTGTGAATTATCTGAGTAGATTTCAAGATTGTTGTAACGAGACACATTTTAAATATGCCTTGCGAATATTGAAATATTTGTACCGGACTAGAGATTTAGGGCTACATTATAAAAGAAATGAAAAGTGCGAAACGATAGATTGTTATGTGGACGCTGATTGGGCAGGAGATCATATAGATAGGAAATCGACTTCTGGGTATGTAATTAGATTGTATGGAAATGTAATTGGATGGAAGTCTAAAAAACAAAGGTGTGTGACAAAAGCCTCGACGTATGCAGAGTATGTTGCTCTATCGGAAGCGGTGAGCGAAGTAATGACTATCAGAGAACTAATGAAAATCTTCGATGTAAATGTAGACGATAACCCTGTAAAAATCTATGAGGATAGCTCTGGAGTAATGAGTACAGCAAAATACGGAACTTTTACAAAAAATTCTAAACACATCGAAGTTCATTACCACTACGTTCACGAGTACGTAAAGGAAAATAAGATAAACATAATAAAAGTAAGTACAGAAGAAAACACTGCGGATATTTTTACGAAGGCACTGTGTAGAGAGAAATTTGAAAGGTTTAGGTCATGGATGAATGTAAAATAAGAGAAATGTAAATAAAGCGATAAATGTTAAATATTTTGTTAATTCGACAAGTATGTAAATAAAATTAAGTGTACAGTATAAATGTAAGGAGGCGTGTTACGGAAGTGATACATTTACACTGTACATGAGAGTGTGTGTGTAAGGGTTAGAGGGCGTCAAGGTCTTAGTGGAGACAAAAGACTGTTGCCAGATGTTAGAAGAATCTAGGATAGTCGGTTGGCGACCAGCGTGCGTGCCAGACGTTCTTCAGAGAGTAATATAGATGTATAACTGTGGTGTGTGAAATATAGTCAATAATTTGTATTCCCAAATCCTCGAATTTCCTAAACAATAAGACCTGGCAACTAGTAGAGAAACCAAAAGACAAAAAAGTATTAGACTTGAAATGGGTATATACGAATAAATCTGATAATCGTAAGAAAGCACGATCAGTCGTTCGAGGCTTCCAACAAAATGAAGTACTGGAAGATTTATACTCTCCAGTGGCAAAAATGCAAACGTTGAAGTTATTACTATCTTATTGTTGTCAATATGGTTTGACGATTATGCAAATGGATGTAGAAACAGTATTCCTAAACGAAACTATAAAATCGGAAGTATTTGTAAAACAACCTATAGGTCACGACAATAAAAGCGGGAAAGTATGTAAATTAACAAAAACGTTATATGGATTGCATGAAAGTTCAAGAGCTTGGTATGAATGTTTCCACGAGTATATGAAAAAATTAGGATTTCAAAGAAGTAAGAGTGATTATTGTCTGTATATGAAGTATAAGAGCGATGATGTTATATATTTAATTCTATTCGTAGACGACTTATTAACATGTGGAAAATACAAAAGAAAAATCGATGAGATTAAAAACAAATTGTCAAACCAATTTGCGATGAAGGACTTAGGTGAAGTAAAGACTTACTTAGGAATAAACATTGAATACGATAATAAGAAGTGTGAGATGAAATTAGATCGAAGTAGTTATATAGAGTCATTAGCGAAACAATATAATATAGAAAATAGTAAATTTTACATCAATAGTATAATTTACATCAATGGAACAAAACTTAAGTTTAGAACCCGCACAATCAGCCTCAGACGATATAAGATATAGAAATCTCATAGGAGCTTTATTATATATTAGTACTGGAACAAGATTAAACGTTAGAGATAGTGTAAACTATTTAAGTCGATTTCGAAACAGTTACAACGAGACCCACTATAAATATGCATTGAGAATTTTGAAATATTTATATTTAACTAGGAAATTAAAATTATAAAAACTTATAAAAGAAATTTGAATGCTGAAGTTATTGATTGTTTTGTTGACGCTGATTGGGCTGGAAATAAAGTAGATAGAAAATTCACTACGGGATTTATCATAAGATTTTTCGGAAACGCAATTTACTGGAAATCAAGAAAGCAAAGTGGCGTGACAAAATCATCAACAGCCGCCGGATATGTAGCTTTATCGGAAGCTGTGAGCGAAATTAAATTTGTAAGAGAATTGTTGAAAGATTTCAAAATAATGATCGAGACGCCAATAAAAATTTACGAAGATAATTCTGGAGCGATTGCGATATCAAAATTTGGTAGCTTGACAAAAAATTCTAAGCACATTGAAGTTCATTTCCATTTTGTGCACGAAAGTTACGAAAATAAAGAGATTGACATTATAAAAGTAGATTCAGAAAATAATGTAGCTAATATTTTAACGAAGGCTATAGGGAGAAACAAATTTGAAAATTCTAGATTACTTTTAAGAATAGTTTGATTGACTTATAAAAGGAAATGAATATGCAGCACAAAAAATTGAGGAGGTGTGTTGAGATTTGTATAATTTTCTGTGCTGGACTGGGTTAAGTGCGTAGTAGAGATACTGGTATGTGGGTATCAGTGTGTGGAGGTATGTGTGTGGGCGGCGTCTCGAAAGCAGATCAATGTAAACTGTTCAGTCGGTTAACAGTCGGGTATAGAAGAAAGTGGTGAGACGCGTGCAAGTGTGTATCGATGAATATATAAGAAATCCTCCATAAAATAAATATATTACTACTCTAATGTTAATCCTCAGTATCAATTTAGTGTTCCTATAACATTATTTCGGCTTCAAAGATCGACAATTCTCAACATTAGTACAAAAATCTGAGCAAACCAATAATCAGATTACCCACTACTAAATCTATCAACATTCTATTCCTCAGAAGTTCTCCCAGAAAATTCTAAGTACGCGCATCGTATCTTTTTAAAACCTATCACATCATTGATCGCGTCTCGCCGCTAACAGAATCTCTAGTACCACTATTCGCCAATTTTCACTAGCCCTTTTATTGCCATAACTTTAAAGCGTATAAATGCCAGAAAGAATATCTCCACGTCCCGTAACCGGAGGCTTTTCATTTTCCAGAATTGTTGAATTCCGCGTTGTACGCCTGGAAAAGGGGCGAGAGTACACGTACGCGAGCCCACTACGATTAATCATTCTGTTTTTCGATGCTGCCTCTCCCGACTTCGTGCTCCCTCGTTTTTTTTTCGTTTTCGGCCAGTTATCATGGAGGAGTCGGGGGTAATTGTTTGCTCACAGTACGAATAACAAGGGCGTCAAAAGCCGGACGAGCCAGCAGATTCGTTAGGCAAGTATTTAACGAAAAATGACGCGGCGTTTCCCCGAGCTGTCTCCACCCATTCTCGTCTGGTTAGTTTGTGTTTTAACTCGTTACGTCCATCCCTTTCATCGATCAAAAAAAGAACTACTACTACTACTACTACTACTACTACAAATACTAAAAGCGAGCATAATGACAAAGTAGTAACAAGAATGATTTCCCGTGCTCTGGATAGTCCAGAGGATGCGGAGTCATTGGTAGTTACCTTCTTCTATGGCAGTTTGCCGGGCCTCTTCGGCTCGTAACCTCTTCTTTCTTCGGGCGCAATGCCCACTGAAACTTACATCTAAGCTCGAGACTTTCTAAATAGCAAACCAAAAAATAAAGTACAAAGGTGAAATAAAAAGATAAATCGCGGAAGCTGATCCAAGTGCACATAAATGAACAACGATCATATAGCGATCGCTGTCCGTTCGCATCTGCATGCTCGAGCAATATTAACGTTCGTTTCGAAAACTACTCGCGATCACGACCGCGAAATTAAATAAATCGACGAGCAAAGCCAGACGCGATGACACATTCCATTCGTGTCAGCTTTACCGTCGATTATTCGAATGAAATTCCCTGAAGCAGGTTGGTCACTCGAAAACGCGTCTACCCGATCAGAGGTTCACCTCCACACATATCACCAGGGCGCAAGAGCCTCCACTAGAGAGAATGTCCCGAGATGCCTCCAACACCCGAGCTTAACACGCAACATGTACACTCTAATTTACGTACCATTTTCCTGAAATCGACTGACGAAGGCTAGTGACCATTGCGCAAAAAGTGATAAAACACATCTAAAGAAATTATATCGTTAAAATAAATATAAGTAAACTTGGAATTATAATTGTAATTTACAGCAATATTAACAGCGTGGTTACGCTTAATCGTGTAGCTAATATTACCACGAATTGTGATTGTATTGATACGTCTCCACATTTTTCGTATCTTAAGTTGTAGCGAATGAGAAGAACGACGCAATTCCACAGCCTAACCACACACACACACACACACACACACAATGTGGAAAATACGTCGTGCCCGATACCCTAACACATGGTCTGCAGCTGAGAAATTTTTGCATTAATTATAGTCATCGTGCCCAATGTCTTTTTCCCATTCAAGTAACACCTGATCACGTGAATGACATCCTGACAATGGGCACGGCAATTGTTAAATTTGAAAATCCTAATCTAAAAGCATGATTAGTTTGTCTCATTTGTATTTAACGGACTAATGTCCTTTGATTTTACATTTTATTACTTCGTTTTGGATTATAATAACTCTGCTTTATTAATTTAATAAATTACTGAAATTTTAATATTATCAAAAAAGTAACATTAATTGAAAAAAGACTAAGACTCGATGAAATAGAATAATTGTCTCTAAATGCATTACCAAGATAGAAATAATCTTCGGCAATCTCTTCGTCAAAGCACATTTCCAAAAATGCAGAAACAGCGTTCAAAATTATTGCCTTGTTTCAAAAATCTGCCTGTCGCGAAGTTTCTTCTTGCACGTTGTTACGACCGTTCGCGGAGAGACGCGGTCGCGAGGAAAACGCGTCAGCGAGAGGCGTAACTTCTCGCTACGATTCGGTGAATCGACGCCGCGAAGTAGTCGTTCCCCTGTTTCGTTTAGGATAACAGAGGTAGTTGATTTGAATATGACACAGTAGTAAGTTATATTTCACCGTTTATTCCACAACTTATAACGAGGATAGTTACACTGGTGCGTATGTACGAGATGAGTGAGTGACTGAGTGATCTGCGGGTGTGTATACCCGCTCGAAGGATGTTGACCGTTCGAAGGATGCAAAAACAGTACTCTTGGAAGACGATGCTGTCTCGGAGGAGAGCTAAGGATGAGTGTCTCTAGCGCACGGGACCATCGGATTGGTTGGTGCCGATGTTATTCAGGAGAGTGAGGGAATAGGCTTCGTTTTTAATTGGTTAAACGAAGGGCCTTAACCGCCCTCGAGAGAAAGTGGTTAGTGGGAGGAAAGTTGCAGCGGACGTGACAAAAACTGACTTTCCCTTGTTAAGCCGTGGTAGACAATAGTCTCTAGAAATTCCTCCGAACCAGATGTTTGTTTCGTTTGAAGGACCTTTTCTAGGAAATCTATGTGGTTTATGGAAGGTCCTTGAAATCATGGAAGATACGCTGGGAGCATCCGAAGACATCTGGTTGCCATATTGCCAGCGGTGTGTGGCCTCGGCTAGGTAGTGTTACGCGACGTAACACACGTAAAATTTCACACATTCTTGTACGGAAAAGAAATAAATTTTAATTCATATTTTAAATTCTACTTACGTTTATAGTATCTGAAGTCAAACAAAAGAATGTGATATATTATAATTAATATTGTCACAAAATGAATGTATCGTGTATTGCATGTATCGTCATTATCATTGAGTAAAAATTGCATCTTTCATTCCAACGAAATCGGAGGGCATCCGATTTTTCCTTCGGTACCTCTTATTTATACTAAAATTCATTGCTTAAGATTAAGTGTATTTATGTCATACAGGTATATTCGTCCAGATATTTGCCTTTTGCAAATATTTATACTGAATACTATTATACATATTTGTCAGTACCACGAATATATTCTCAAATTTATATGTTTAAACTAATTATTAAAAAATTAATGATTATAGTCGCGATGTGTAAGAAGACCTATCCTGAACTAATAAATAAAGATATGAAAAAAAATGTTACTACTCACGGGTGTAAAAAATACCCGCGGTCACTATGCTCGCAAAAAATTCTACATAATACAACCAGTCACCCGTGCCGATTCGGACCTTTCATCCTACGACATAATTGAGTGACCGGAGGAACAAAAACGCATGCGACTCACCATTAGAAGCGAAGAAGCGGAAAACGTTCCCATCGACACTGCATTATCTCAGCAAATATCATTTCAAAGACTAACATCAGGCAGGAACTGTCGAAAATCCAATGGTGGAAATGGAGGTTATGAAAAATCTGTTACAAAACAAAACACGATAAGTGATCGCTGATTATTTGGAATGTTGGAGATTGTGAAAAATGGAAATTTATTACACTCCTAACTTTAGTAATAATAAAGATTGAAATTCTAATAAACATCCATAAATGTAAAAACTGAAACTCTAATATAAAAGTTTAAAATCTAGAAATAAAAAATCTAACGATTTTTTAAATATATTAGTCATTTGTTTTATAATTTGGTATTAAGACTTTAACACTTTTTTTATTTTAATAGAAGAATAATCTTAGAAAACCCTAACCTATGAAATTTTCAATCAAATTGTATTTCTTAATCAATAGTATTGAAAGCAAAATGTACAGAATACACATAATTCAAGTAAGATATGTGAAGTTACTTACATTCTTGGCTTTTGAGCCATCGTTGGAGCATTCCCAAAAAAGACAAAGAAGTTTAAGCTGTGATATGTCTATAACAAAACAGAAAATATCATTAATATTGTTAATACACAATGATAAGCATGGAAATTTAACAACAATAAAGACTAAACTCTGATAAGTATATAAATTGAAACTCTAATATAAAAGTTTGAGAATAAAACATTCACTAATTTTTGATACGTATCAGACAGTTTTATTGTACCTTAATGTTAAGATTTTAAGACTTTATTTCAATTAAAAGGGACATTTACAGCTTTCTAAATTATCAATCGTTTTATTGTATAATTAACAATATTTCACAAAAAAAATATATAATAAATAGAACAAATTGAAATACAATATGTAAAACTACTTACATTCTTGAGATCCTGCAGAGGCTTTGTCTTCTTGATGCACTGACTCTATTATCGAAAAAGAATATTCAAAAGAATATAAAATAAGACCACATTACCACGACCGCAGAAATTATAACCGGCGAACAAGAGCTCTAATGTCGCGTAGAAAATTGTTTGATAAAATTTGACTACTTTCGCGTGTGATTATTTAATTGAATTTAATCAAAACGACCGTGATTGGAAAATATTGAAAAATACTTTTGCGGAGCAAACACTGACTCTACAAACCACATTGCACGCGGTCAAAAATATTCCCTAAAAATAGAGTTGTTTATGGGTGGTGTGGGGTGGGATGGGATGGGGAGTAGAAAAGAAGCGAAATATAGTTTCGATGTCTTTCATCTTTTCTCTATCAAACGTTTATTTAGAAAATAGTGCTACTTTTCTTTTACGTCTGAAAAATATTAATTTAAAATTACAAGATATTTCTAGATATCGAACAAATGTTTGCGAATACCATGAATGCAATGTAAGCAGTTGCAAGAATTATACTATGAATGTTCGTTGCTAGAATATGAGATATACACTCCACTAATACACTAGAATACAGTTGAAAATATTTGCAAGATTTCGAAAGTTCACAACTAAATATACTTAAATAATACTACAGAAACGCATGCGAAATTTTGTTTTGAAGTACTTGAGTTTACTTGCGCGTCACCTCTATCAAAAAAAATATATGTTACGAAGTTAAAAAATATAGTAATGAATAATGCGAAAAACACACTAATGAAAGTAATAAAGAACCGACGCCACCAATAGGTTATAATACGTTACAAACCTGACGCAACGCTATCGACGTTATCGGTACGAAATGAGACGACTAAATGACTCCTTGTACGTTAGTGTCGCATAGCAACTACCAAAGTGGCGAGGGAAGTGGGGACACAAGAGCCGGTGGCACAAGCAGCTACGCAGTTAACGATCTAGACAAAGAAATGTATACATCAACAAAAACATTCCTATTCTACGAAGCACTTTCTTTCGAATTACGCAGCAGGAGTCTTTCGAATTGCGCAGCACAATTCTTTCTCTACGTCGATATTTACAAATATCGTACAATAATTCGTAGCCCTACTGGCAACATCACAGACACATTTGTCTAACTTATTACTTTAGTTACCTTACTATATAATCTTAATTTCGTTAAACAAAGCAAGATTGAAACAACAGCATGGAGAAAGTGAAAAATTACTTAAAATTACTGTTCCGCAATGACACAGTATGCAGATGAAGTCTTAAGCGCTTTTTGAGTGCGTATTCGCTTTTAATACTAATATAAAAATAATAAAAGTGGGACGATATTTATTTTTAAGTCCAAAATGTAGTAAGAGAATAATTTTTTCACGGTTGAAAATTTGAAGTCCATTGATATTTTCTCTATATCATTTTTATTATCACGACGTAGTACCTGAAGTTTTGACCGATCTAATGATTTTTATTCTTAGAAATATCCTGAATGAACGGGGAATTAAGAAATGTGTAATGAAGGATATAAATAATGGAAATTAATTATGGTGGAGGAATCAACGAAGAAAAGTTATTTTGCTAATTATTATACGAATGAATATTCAAAATGTCGCTCAACGACTACTAAACTATTTAATTAACACTAACCTCACCACCCCTAGTCAAATGACTGGTTTAAATATCTAATTTAAAATTGTACATTTATCGTTATATCTTTTGTTCATTCAGCTTTACGTGAATTTTTATATTCTCCGATTAATTGATTTCTCAACTTTTAAAACCAGTTATTTGACCGGGCCTGGTGAGATTAGTGGTTGATTTTCAGTATTTTGCCTTCACTTTTCACCAAAAATTAGATGTGACAAACGAAATGCAATGTAAGACCTGCTAACGTTTAGGTCATGTTGCTTCTAATTGCAACGGACTGTCGCAACGTTAAATTCAACGATGAATTACGATCCAGATGCAAGTATTGATCCAGATTTCTGTATCGAAGAAAGCAAGGATAACACAAATCAACCTTGTTGCGTTTCGTGTAAAAGTTTTGGTCATCCTGTTCACATCAAGATTGCTCTCTCAACGCTTATTGTCAGTGTTAAAAAGGCAATGGCAAAAGAGAATGTGGAATATTAACGAAGAGCGAAACAAATAAACAACAACATGTAACAAGAAACAAATAACTCAAAAATTACTTGCAGTAAAATTCCATCGAATAGTAAACTAGATAATTGTCCTAACCTCTGTATTCCCTTATTTCATCGCGATATATCTGATGGCTAAATATGAAAAGAGATTCCGCGAGTCAAAACGCGCCATAACTGACGCGACGATATTAGCGTATATAGCGATATTAGCGGTAGCGTTCGACTTTGTTGTCGTATTTCACCTTGTCATTATGAACAAACAGCACACTGAGGAACGTGTAATGTAAGATATTCACGCGTTGCGGGAAATGCATAAGCGATAATGAGCTTTGTAGAAATAATCAATTAATTAATATTCACTAAATACTAACACGCACGTGCACTTTCTGGGAACGCTTCACTATCCGCCGTAGATATTGCAGGTTCGAGCGGCCATGCGAGTAAGATTCGTTTCTTTAATTCTAGCGGAGTTATTATAACACTCGCGATGACGTTATTTTGTGAAGCGGTAATACGCGTAATAAATTTACTATTAAGACGCGCACGTGTGTAGAACTGACGCCATTTACGTGATGGGTAACGTTAGGACGCATGCGCTAGCAGGTCGCGACGAACATATGTGGTGGTTCGCCTCGTCGATGCGGCATCGTTTAAGAGTATGTACGGTTGGCTCGATGTAAGTTCCTATTATGAAGGAATAATGTCGGGTCGATTTGATCTCCAGGGCTGAGCTGAAAGGGTTCATACAAGCCTTGGCGGGTGCAGCAGATGTTAAATGTTTCAGTCAAAAAATTTCAGTTGGATAAAGATAAGGATGAGGGGATTAGGGAGATAGGAAATTTGATTAAAGGCATCCTGTCTTCCTTGGAACAATGTGGAGAGCAGAAGGCTAGAAGGAGAAAGAGAAGAAGAGAGCCTATTGAGATAGAAAGAAGGGTAGACAGGACAGAAAGAATGAAAGAAGCGATGATGACTAAAGGCGGATAGCCTAAAAGGAAAGTGGTATCGCCGGCTGAAACAATGAGAGTAGTGGAACTGGAGGCGTGTGGGAGGAAAATCAGGAAGGTAAGGAGTGAACAGGATTATAGTGAGGATTCTGAAGGTTGGATGAGGATAGAAAGAAGGAAAAGGGAGAGGAGGGCTCCCTTAGAACAAGCTATCCCTATGGTGCGTCCGGGTAACAACCGGCAGGTTGTTATCGAAGAGGGAGGCGTACCAAGGAATAGGAGATGGAAGGAAGCCATTCTAGATAAAGTTGAAGAAGGCTGTGAATGGCTTCAAGTTTATAGGAAAATAATGGCGGCTAGGAGCACCTTGGGAGGAGCTATGGGGGTGCGTAAAACGAGAGCCGGCCATATATTCATTGAATTCGACAGGTCGGTGGCGGTGAACGAGGTGGCGGTGAACGAGGTGGCGGTCAAGTTAAGAGCCGCTCTGAGTGACAATACGGAGGTGGCTGCTCTCGTCAACAGAGCAACCTTACAGACCAGGAATATCGATCCCTTTACCAGCAAGGAAAAGGTCGACGCTTCCGATTACGCCATGGGAGCGGTACTTCAACAGCGCGTCAACGATACTTGGCAGCCCCTGGGTTTCATGACGAAATCGCTATCCCCCGCGCAACGAAAGTAGAACGCATACGATCGAGAATTACTCGCGATGTACACCGCGGTGAAACGATTCAGGCACGCTGTCGAAGGGAGAGATTTCGCGATTTATACTGATCACAAACCCCTACGCGTACATATACGCGTATATAAACGTATACGCGTTTGATCAAAATCCCGACAAGTGTTCGCCGAGACAGTTTGGACACTTAGACTACGCAGGACAATTTACGACCGATATCCGACACATTAAAGGGGTAGACAATAACGTAGCCGATACTTTACCACGAATAGAAGCGATCGGGAAATCCGTCCATCATCAAACGTTAGCCGCAGCGCAAGAAGACGATACCGAGCTACGCGAAATCACTGAGTCCGGCTCTAGCGCGCGGCAATTGACAAAAATACGATTTCCCGATCAGGATGTCGGAATTTATTGCGATCTCACGAACGAAACCTCGCGACCGTACGTACCGGAACCGTTACGTCGCGCCGTATTTCAGTCGTTACATAGACTTTCCCATCCGGGAATACGCGCTACGCAGAAATTGGTGACAACACGTTTCGTCTGGCCGTCCATTAATAAAGATTGTCGAACTTGGGCGCGACAGTGTATACCATGTCAACGCTGCAAAGTCACCAGGCACGTACCCTAGCATGTCGGAACGTTCAAAACGTTAGAAGGCCGGTTCCAACACATACACTAGACATTATCGTCATGCCATATTCACAAGGTTATCGATATTATCCAAAGTGTATCGATCGTTTCTCGCGTCGGCCCGAAGCCACTCCCATC
>NW_022884133.1:0-14841 GCF_011952255.1 Bombus vosnesenskii | reverse complement strand
TTTTTAATTGGTTAAACGAAGGGCCTTAACCGCCCTCGAGAGAAAGTGGTTAGTGGGAGGAAAGTTGCAGCGGACGTGACAAAAACTGACTTTCCCTTGTTAAGCCGTGGTAGACAATAGTCTCTAGAAATTCCTCCGAACCAGATGTTTGTTTCGTTTGAAGGACCTTTTCTAGGAAATCTATGTGGTTTATGGAAGGTCCTTGAAATCATGGAAGATACGCTG
Organism: Bombus vosnesenskii; assembly: GCF_011952255.1. NCBI lineage: Eukaryota > Metazoa > Arthropoda > Insecta > Hymenoptera > Apidae > Bombus > Bombus vosnesenskii. The sequence goes on along the minus strand of NW_022884133.1, from coordinate 14,616 downwards.
GGAGCATCCGAAGACATCTGGTTGCCATATTGCCAGCGGTGTGTGGCCTCGGCTAGGTAGTGTTACGCGACGTAACACACGTAAAATTTCACACATTCTTGTACGGAAAAGAAATAAATTTTAATTCATATTTTAAATTCTACTTACGTTTATAGTATCTGAAGTCAAACAAAAGAATGTGATATATTATAATTAATATTGTCACAAAATGAATGTATCGCGTATTGTATGTATCGTCATTATCATTGAGTAAAAATTGCATCTTTCATTCCAACGAAATCGGAGGGCATCCGATTTTTCCTTCGGTACCTCTTATTTATACTAAAATTCATTGCTTAAGATTAAGTGTATTTATGTCATACAGGTATATTCGTCCAGATATTTGCCTTTTGCAAATATTTATACTGAATACTATTATACATATTTGTCAGTGCCACGAATATATTCTTAAATTTATATGTTTAAACTAATTATTAAAAAATTAATGATTATAGTCGCGATGTGTAAGAAGACCTATCCTGAACTAATAAATAAAGATATGAAAAAAAATGTTACTACTCACGGGTGTAAAAAATACCCGCGGTCACTATGCTCGCAAAAAATTCTACATAATACAACCAGTCACCCGTGCCGATTCGGACCTTTCATCCTACGACATAATTGAGTGACCGGAGGAACAAAAACGCATGCGACTCACCATTCGAAGCGAAGAAGCGGAAAACGTTCCCATCGACACTGCATTATCTCAGCAAATATCATTTCAAAGACTAACATCAGGTAGGAACTGTCGAAAATCCAATGGTGGAAATGGAGGTTATGAAAAATCTGTTACAAAACAAAACACGATAAGTGATCGCTGATTATTTGGAATGTTGGAGATTGTGAAAAATGGAAATTTATTACACTCCTAACTTTAGTAATAATAAAGATTGAAATTCTAATAAACATCCATAAATGTAAAAACTGAAACTCTAATATAAATGTTTAAAATCTAGAAATAAAAAATCTAACGATTTTTTAAATATATTAGTCATTTGTTTTATAATTTGGTATTAAGACTTTAACACTTTTTTTATTTTAATAGAAGAATAATCTTAGAAAACCCTAACCTATGAAATTTTCAATCAAATTGTATTTCTTAATCAATAGTAATGAAAGCAAAATATACAGAATACACATAATTCAAGTAAGATATGTGAAGTTACTTACATTCTTGGCTTTTGAGCCATCGTTGGAGCATTCCCAAAAAAGACAAAGAAGTTTAAGCTGTGATATGTCTATAACAAAACAGAAAATATCATTAATATTGTTAATACACAATGATAAGTATGGAAATTTAACAACAATAAAGACTAAACTCTGATAAGTATATAAATTGAAACTCTAATATAAAAGTTTGAGAATAAAACATTCACTGATTTTTGATACGTATCAGACAGTTTTATTGTACCTTAATGTTAAGATTTTAAGACTTTATTTCAATTAAAAAGGACATTTACAGCTTTCTAAATTATCAATCGTTTTATTGTATAATTAACAATATTTCAAAAAATATATATATAATAAATAGAACAAATTGAAATACAATATGTAAAACTACTTACATTCTTGAGATCCTGCAGAGGCTTTGTCTTCTTGATGCACTGACTCTATTATCGAAAAAGAATATTCAAAAGAATATAAAATAAGACCACATTACCACGACCGCAAAAATTATAACCGGCGAACAAGAGCTCTAATGTCGTGTAGAAAATTGTTTGATAAAATTTGACTACTTTCGCGTGTGATTATTTAATTGAATTTAATCAAAACGACCGTGATTGGAAAATATTTAAAAATACTTTTGCGGAGCAAACACTGACTCTACAAACCGCATTGCACGCGGTCAAAAATATTCCCTAAAAATAGAGTTGTTTATGGGTGGTGTGGGGTGGGATGGGATGGGGAGTAGAAAAGAAGCGAAATATAGTTTCGATGTCTTTCATCTTTTCTCTATCAAACGTTTATTTAGAAAATAGTGCTACTTTTCTTTTACGTATGAAAAATATTAATTTAAAATTACAAGATATTTCTAGATATCGAACAAACGTTTGCGAATACCATGAATGCAATGTAAGCAGTTGCAAGAATTATACTATGAATGTTCGTTACTAGAATATGAGATATACACTCCACTAATACACTAGAATACAGTTGAAAATATTTGTAAGATTTCGAAAGTTCACAACTAAATATACTTAAATAATACTACAGAAACGCATGCGAAATTTTGTTTTGAAGTACTTGAGTTTACTTGCGCGTCACCTCTATCAAAAAAAATATATGTTACGAAGTTAAAAAATATAGTAATGTATAATGCGAAAAACACACTAATGAAAGTAATAAAGAACCGACGCCACCAATAGGTTATAATACGTTACAAACCTGACGCAACGCTATCGACGTTATCGGTACGAAATGAGACGACTAAATGACTCCTTGTACGTTAGTTTCGCATAGCAACTACCAAAGTGGCGAGGGAAGTGGGGACACAAGAGCCGGTGGCACAAGCAGCTACGCAGTTAACGATCTAGACAAAGAAATGTATACATCAACAAAAACATTCCTATTCTACGAAGCACTTTCTTTCGAATTACGTAGCAGGAATCTTTCGAATTGCGCAGCACAATTCTTTCTCTACGTCGATATTTACAAATATCGTACAATAATTCGTAGCCCTACTGGCAACATCACAGACACATTTGTCTAACTTATTACTTTAGTTACCTTACTTTATAATCTTAATCTCGTTAAACAAAGCAAGATTGAAACAACAGCATGGAGAAAGTGAAAAATTACTTAAAATTACTGTTCCGCAATGACACAGTATGCAGATGAAGTCTTAAGCGCTTTTGGAGTGCGTATTCGCTTTTAATACTAATATAAAAATAATAAAAGTGGAACGATATTTATTTTTAAGTCCAAAATGTAGTAAGAGAATAATTTTTTCACGGTTAAAAATTCGAAGTCCATTGATATTTTCTCTATATCATTTTTATTATCACGACGTAGTACCTGAAGTTTTGACCGATCTAATGATTTTTATTCTTAGAAATATCCTGAATGAACGGGGAATTAAGAAATGTGTAATGAAGGATATAAATAATGGAAATTAATTATGGTGGAGGAATCAACGAAGAAAAGTTATTTTGCTAATTATTATACGAATGAATATTCAAAATGTCGCTCAACGACTACTAAACTATTTAATCAACACTAACCTCACCACCCCTAGTCAAATGACTGGTTTAAATATCTAATTTAAAATTGTACATTTATCGTTATATCTTTTGTTCATTTAGCTTTACGTGAATTTTTATATTCTCCGACTAATTGATTTCTCAACTTTTAAAACCAGTTATTTGACCGGGCCTGGTGAGATTAGTGGTTGATTTTCAGTATTTTGCCTTCACTTTTCACCAAAAATTAGATGTGACAAACGAAATGCAATGTAAGACCTGCTAACGTTTAGGTCATGTTGCTTCTAATTGCAACGGACTGTCGCAGCGTTAAATTCAACGATGAATTACGATCCAGATGCAAGTATTGATCCAGATTTCTGTATCGAAGAAAGCAAGGATAACACAAATCAACCTTGTTGCGTTTCGTGTAAAAGTTTTGGTCATCCTGTTCACATCAAGATTGCTCTCTCAACGCTTATTGTCAGTGCTAAAAAGGCAATGGCAAAAGAGAATGTGGAATATTAACGAAGAGCGAAACAAATAAACAACAACAAGTAACAAGAAACAAATAACTCAAAAATTACTTGCAGTAAAATTCCATCGAATAGTAAACTAGATAATTGTCCTAACCTCTGTACTCCCTTATTTCATCGTGATATATCTGATGGCTAAATATGAAAAGAGATTCCGCGAGTCGAAACGCGCCATAACTGACGCGACGATATTAGCGTATATAGCGATATTAGCGGTAGCGTTCGACGTTGTTGTCGTATTTCACCTTGTCATTATGAACAAACAGCACACTGAGGAACGTGTAATGTAAGATATTCACGCGTTGCGGGAAATGCATAAGCGATAATGAGCTTTGTAGAAATAATCAATTAATTAATATTCACTGAATACTAACACGCACGTGCACTTTCTGGGAACGCTTCACTATCCGCCGTAGATATTGCAGGTTCGAGCGGCCATGCGAGTAAGATTCGTTTCTTTAATTATAGCGGAGCTATTATAACACTCGCGATGACGTTATTTTGTGAAGCGGTAATACGCGTAATAAATTTACTATTAAGACGCGCACGTGTGTAGAACTGACGCCATTTACGTGATGGGTAACGTTAGGACGCATGCGCTAGCAGGTCGCGACGAACATATGTGGTGGTTCGCCTCGTCGATGCGGCATCGTTTAAGAGTATGTACGGTTGGCTCGATGTAAGTTCCTATTATGAAGGAATAATGTCGGGTCGATTTGATCTCCAGGGCTGAGCTGAAAGGGTTCATACAAGCCTTGGCGGGTGCAGCAGATGTTAAATGTTTCAGTCAAAAAATTTCAGTTGGATAAAGATAAGGATGAGGGGATTAGGGAGATAGGAAATTTGATTAAAGGCATCCTGTCCTCCTTGGAACAATGTGGAGAGCAGAAGGCTAGAAGGAGAAAGAGAAGAAGAGAGCCTATCGAGATCGAAAGAAGGGTAGACAGGACAGAAAGAATGAAAGAAGCGATGATGACCAAAGGCGGATAGCCTAAAAGGAAAGTGGTATCGCCGGCTGAAACAATGAGAGTAGTGGAACTTAAGAGGCCCCGAAGAGGAGAGGCCACATACGCCGAGGCGTGTGGGAGGAAAATCAGGAAGGTAGGGAGTGAACAGGATTATAGTGAGGATTCTGAAGGTTGGATGAGGATAGAAAGAAGGAAAAGGGAGAGAAGGGCTCCCTTAGAACAAGCTATCCCTATGGTGCGTCCGGGTAACAACCGGCAGGTTGTTATCGAAGAGAGAGGCGTACCAAGGAATAGGAGATGGAAGGAAGCCATTCGAGATAAAGTTGAAGAAGGCTGTGAATGGCTTCAAGTTTATAGGAAAATAATGGCGGCTAGGAGCACCTTGGAAGGAGCTATGGAGGTGCGTAAAACGAGAGCCGGCTATATATTCATTGAATTCGACAGGTCGGTGGCGGTGAACGAGGTGGCGGTCAAGTTAAGAGCCGCTCTGAGTGACAATACGGATGTGGCTGCTCTCGTCAACAGAGCAACCTTACAGACCAGGAATATCGATCCCTTTACCAGCAAGGAGAAGGTCGACGCTTCCGATTACGCCATAGGAGCGGTACTTCAACAGCGCGTCAACGATACCTGGCAGCCCCTAGGTTTCATGACGAAATCGCTATCCCCCGCGCAACGAAAGTAGAACGCATACGATCGAGAATTACTCGCGATGTACACCGCGGTGAAACGATTCAGGCACGCTGTCGAAGGGAGAGATTTCGCGATTTATACTGATCAGAAACCCCTACGCGTACGTATACGCGCATATAAACGTATACGCGTTTGATCAAAATCCCGACAAGTGTTCGCCGAGACAGTTTGGACACTTAGACTACGTAGGACAATTTACGACCGATATCCGACACATTAAAGGGGTAGACAATAACGTAGCCGATACTCTACCACGAATAGAAGCGATCGGGAAATCCGTCCATCATCAAACGTTAGCCGCAGCGCAAGAAGACGATACCGAGCCACGCGAAATCACTGAGTCCGGCTCTAGCGCGCTGCAATTGACAAAAATACGATTTCCCGATCAGGATGTCGGAATTTATTGCGATCTCACGAACGAAACCTCGCGACCGTACGTACCGGAACCGTTACGTCGCGCCGTATTTCAGTCGTTACATAGACATTCCCATCCGGGAATACGCGCTACGCAAAAATTGGTGACAACACGTTTCGTCTGGCCGTCCATTAATAAAGATTGTCGAACTTGGGCGCGACAGTGTATACCATGTCAACGCTGCAAAGCCACCAGGCACGTATCCTAGCATGTCGGAACGTTCAAAACGTTAGAAGGCCGGTTCCAACACATACACTAGACATTATCGTCATGCCATATTCACAAGGTTATCGATATTATCCAAAGTGTATCGATCGTTTCTCGCGTTGGCCCGAAGCCACTCCCATCGTCGATATGGAAGCGCCAACCGTTGCTTCGGCTGTCCTTTCCACTTGGATAGCTCGGATGGTAGAGCGCCTACACAGACAATTAAAAGCGGCGATAAAGTGTCTCGACACGAGCAACTGGATCGACATTTTACCCATTATATTATTAAGCATTCGAACCGCGATAAAGGAGGACTTAAACAAAACGGCAGCCGAAATGATTTACGGCACCGGCATACGATTGCCGGCGAAATTTTTCATAGCAACCGAGCAGCAGGCCAACTCGGAGTACGCGAACCGGCTTAAAGAAGGGATGGGGAAGGTCAGGCCGCATCCGGTCACGCATCATGGCGAAAAGAAAATTTTCGTTTTCTTAGAATTAGAAACCGTATGTTTTCTTATGTCATGACGCGATAGGGGGCCCTTTCCAGCCGCCGTATGACGGAACGTCTGAAGTCATAAAAAGAGGCGAACAAATTACACCGCCGAAATTAATAATCGCGACGTAACGGTTTCCACAGACCGTCTAAAACCGGCGTTTGTAGTATAAGGAAAAATCGCCGTATCTCTTGACATACTAATTCCGGTAGATCAGGCGAACGCGAACGGCGAAAACAGCGTAAGCTGCGATCGGATCGCGGAAGAAAACTCCAGGAATAGGTATGTTGCGCGGTCCGGACGTAGGGTCCGCTTTATCGATCAGTTCCCGGCAGGTTTCGGTTAGACGTCGTAAATTGTCGGATCGAGTGTATCGATAATTAAAAAAAAAAAAAAAAAGAAAATAACGATGACAAATAGAAACTCTGTAAATATTTCAAAAGTTTAACTTAATAAAAACGTTATCACTGGTAGGGGTGATGTAGCGGCACATGAGTCAGAACACAATTTAAATGATGTTGTTGTTTTGCCTCGGAGTATCAAGACCGTTAGGTTCCAAGTAATGTAAGAACAAATAATATCCGGGCAAAACAACGTCGCCGCTTCGTGCAACCGTCAAACGTAGAAGACTTCGATTTTCCGGTTCTCTCCCGATCAGCATAAATAAACGGACGCAACCGAAAAGAATTTAATTATCTAGAGTTATCAACCAGTTATCTATCGAATATTTATTAGCGATCTTACTTTGCGACTTATACACTGTATGGGCGTCTTAGCGATTATGGTTTGCATACATATTTATTCAATTATTTTAAATATATTCGACAATTTCAACAACGAGCAATCTCGTCTAATACATTTCACGATCAAACATTGTCTACAAAAGTCATCTACAACAATATTTCTGAAGTGCGATCGACAATACACATAAAAGAAATGCCAAAAGCAAGAAGGGATCGTAGAGGTAGAGGCTATACCAGCAGGAAACGTGCAAAACGTTGACTAAACGTTTCCCGAAATTAGAAGAGAAGAAGAAAAAATTAGAAAAAATTAGGAATACCTTAAAATTAGGAAACCACAGAACAAACAGAAATTAGTTTTATCCATCGAACTCACCTATACCCGAACGCGATCTAGGGCTGCATTGCCAATAGTTTAGGAAAGCGATAATTATTCTCGTTTTATAAACTACATAGAGAGTTAAGACCAGAATTTTGATAATAAATATATAAGTAAATAAAATCGAATAAATTACCAGTTACGAGACATTGAAATTATTTATTTATTCCTAGAAAACTTTAATCCTTCCCGCGCTAGTACTCTCCTACCCACAGCAGCTAAGCTGGAACGTGGAGTTTATTTACCAGTCGTATTAATACAATAGTTAATGCTACTCCTACAGTCATATCAACGAATTAGAATATCAAGAATATGACAGTTTGAAAATTAAAAATAGTGTTGCACTTTAGAAAGGCGCGACAAGTTTTCAATCTATTCCATTCAGTCGTTAGCCTTGGTTCGAAAATAACGAACGAGAGTCGAACTGATTGAAATAGTTTAACGACTATTTCTGGTGGCAGCAACTACAGTTTTGATTCAAGCGTCAATTTGAGAAAGCTAGGGCCCGAAATCGAGAATAATAAGTAACGGTTACGAATACCGAAGATCAAAACCGGATCGTAACAGTAAATAATGATTAGGAAAGATAACGAATAAATGGAACTTGTTAATAATAATAATAATAACAAGAATAAGTTTCCTTAAATATCATAAAATGCATTTACCTTAAATTTCTGCCAACGAAAATTCTTGAATTTGATACAAAATGATAGCTAATAAAATGAATGAAACAAAAGCTTTAAAAAACAACTAATATTAACAGGAATGGGAATAAGGGAAGGGTTGCATATACAAGGATGCGTAAGAGTGCACTTAGAAAAATCAAAATAATTGAAAATATAATTAGAACGCGGGAAGAAGATATCGCCCGAAAATTGTATATTATTTATTTAGTAAAAATTTTATTTATTTCTATTACATATGTCTATGGAAGATTCAGAGGCCAATTAGCGTTAATCCTTCTTTCTCTGAAAAGGACTTACGTAGCTCCAAAAATAATTTATTCTTAAAAATTTTAATTAATAAATCAATTAACTCGCTACTTTCATGCATATATAGTAGATTACGGTATTGACCACGAAATTACTAAGCACAATTATTCCGAGCATAAGCACAAACAATGAGAATCATTTCGAAGTCGTGACAAGTCTAAGCATTATCGTTTGTTATGTAAAAAATAATTGTACACTGCTTAACTGAATTAAGCAAAAAAAGATGAAAATACACGTATTTCCAGGAAATTGCCCTTTTTCTGCTAGTGAATTCCAATATTTATCTAATGAGCAAAATTTATTCGATTGCGATAATGGCGAACGAGACGAAAATTTAAAAAAGGAAACTGTCACAAGAAAACTCTGCTGGATGATTTTCCACTTTATAAGATTAACGGTTCATCGATCAATGTTTTCCAAAACTCATTGTACAGGAGTACTTTTATGTTTTTTCTTTGTTATAAACATTTTTAAACTTCATGATTCATGGCATACTTAAACTTTGGAGTTGAAAGCTATATTTTACAAAAAAATTTTGTACGATGATCCGGGTTATGCCAATATTTCCGTTTGGCACTGTATTAGCATAAGCGAACAGCCTAACTTCCAGTCGGCTTGACAAAAATCGAACGACTAGCGCAAACAACTAGCGATCGCTTATTTTTCATAGCTCGGAATACAGTTATGGACATTAAGACGAAATTGTTACCGGAGAAAATACAAAAGTTATGTAGTTCAACACGACAAGATTTCTACAGGTTTTCTACATGTTATGTATATAGAAACGAAAAATGTAATAAAAATGAAAAGCCACCTAAAATAAGAAGGTTAAATATATTTGTGTTCACTTACCTTTATATGAAGAATAGTTTCCTGTCCGGTTACTGCATTACCCTATCTATTATTGAACAAATTTTTAGGTTACAATTATTTACACAAAGCTACTACGCGTGCGAATGTCTTTTTATTTTATAAACCTTTATGTATAAAAACTCTATCCACGTTAAATCAATCTCTTTTTATAGAAACTTAATATAGAAAGTTAATTTTCTAGATAGAAAAATTAAAACTTTCAGTAAATTCATGTACAACGCGCACTCTACTGCGTACCGCATACGAATGACGAGTGAACGTTATCGAATTCTACGGCGACCGCTTAGATAGTGACGAGGACGGATTAATATTGCTCAGTAATTGGTTAAGCTTTGAGCCTATGGGCGGTATCTGTACGCGATTACTGCGCAAGGACCATTTCATGACATGCTCCACCTCTCCCCCTCCTTCGCCCGCCGCTCACACAGCCCCACAAGAAGTAAAAATAGGCCACCGATCTGTCCTGTTTTGCGACCAAATTTTCAGGACGGAAAAAGAAAGAAAAGACAATATCGTGTAAAAGTACGGTTTTTAAACGGCTTAAATTAAATTACAAACTGTAATGTTAAAAATGTAAACCCAACACAAAATATGGTATGGCTACGTCGTACCGTCGCGTAACGGCACTTTTACCAGAACCACTTTCAAACAGTTCTGCCCGAGCAGCCGAGCTAAACGGGCGTGTGCAACAGTGCTCCGGAGAAAGTGCGGCAAGTGGGGAAGAGAAAACTACGAACGGCTACGCCTATAGCCAAACGGCGGAAACCCGTGTCCTATATCAAGAAGCCTCAAAATAGCAGCCTGGAACTCTAACGGCCTACAACAAAGGGCCCTAGAAACTAAAACATTCCTGTCCAGCAGTAACACCGATATACTACTCGTCTCAGAAACACACCTCACAATAAAAAGCTACATAAAAATACCGCACTACACCATATACGACACCAAGCATCCCTCAGGGAAAGTACACGGAGGGACGGCAGTAGTAATAAAAAACGACATTAAACATCACCTACACAGCCAGGTCAGTAAGGAACATATACAAGCAACCAGCGTTACCGTACAGACTAACAGCAACCAACTGCAGTTGTCAGCAGTATACGTACCGCCGCGACACAAAATCATAACGCAAATGTGGGAAGACTACTTCCGACACTTAGGTGACAAGTATATTGCAGCGGGAGACTATAACTCAAAGCACACGCTATGGGGATCAAGAATCACCACACCTCGAGGCAGAACCCTGGAAAGATACATCAGAAATAATAACCTCAATATATTATCCACAGGAAGACCGACATACTGGCCGACAGACCTGAGCAAAATACCTGACCTGCTAGACTTTGCAGTTACAAAGGGACTAAACGCAAATAAACTAAACATAGCATCCAGCCTCGAGCTTAGCTCCGAACATACGCCCATAATAATTTCATACAGAAACAAACCAATACTTTACAGCAGCACAGAGAAGCTATGCAATTAAACCACCAAATGGCAAATATTCAAAGAAATAATAGAGAGCAAAATCAGCTGCAACATCCCACTGAAAACACCTGAACACATCGATCAAGCAGTAACAACACTCACAGAAACTATCCAAGAAGCAGCAAGGGCAACCACTATACCTGAAACAACCAACAGACAAACAAAAACAGTTCCACTAGACATCCTCGAAAAAATTAGAGAAAAAAGAAAAGCGAAAGCAAAATGGCAAAAACACAGAACAAAAGAAAACAAAAAACACCTAAACAAACTCACAAAATAAATAAAGAACAAAATAAAAGAGCACAACGACAACGAGTTCACAAAGTTCATCGAGTCACTATCTGCTCACGAAAACAACAATTACTCCCTATGGAAAGTCACAAAAAATAAAGAAGACAACAAAAATGGTACCAACAATCAGAAGAGCAGACAACACATGGGCAAGAAGCAACGAAGAGCAAGCTGAAGAATTTTCCAACCACCTAGGCAACACATTCACCCCACACAACATCAACAATAGCAACCACAATAGTCATACGGACGAGGATGCGCTAACTACTAGTACACCAACTGACAATCACCATACCCAAAGCAACCGCACAAGAAATCAGAAACATAATTGAGGAAACAAAAAACAATAAAGCACCAGGAATCGACCTAATTAACAGCCAAATCTTGAAAAACCTTCCGCCAAAAGCGATAAGACAAACCACAATAATAGTAAACGCAATACTAAGAATACAATACATTAGAAGAACCATCTAATACCGGATCACCAATTCGGATTCAGAAACAAACACCCCACAATAAAACAAACGCAAAGACTCGTCAATGAAATCCTACAGGCGCTGGAAACAGAACAATACTGCACGGCACTCTTTATGGACATCGAAAAAGCATTCGATAAAATAAACCACACTAGCCTACTACAATCAATCAGGAAACAGTTCTCGGGGCAGATATATCAACTAATCAAATCATACCTAAGCAGCAGAAGCTTCATAGTAAAAATCAAAAAGACACACTCGGAAGCTAAAGAAATCAAGGCAGGAGTTCCGCAAGGAAGCGTCCTAGGACCAATTTTATATAAATTATACACGGCCAACATACCAACAACTAACAATAGCAAAATACTGACATTCGCGGATGACACAGCTGTACTAGTCAGGCGCACTAACCCTGCAACAGCAGTTACATTACTACAAGAACATATCACAAAAATAGAAAAGTGGCTTCAAGCGAAACAAATCAAAGCAAACCCCGATAAATGCAAACATATTACATTCACACTGCGAAAACAGAAACCACCAAACATTGAACTAAACGGCACACACATAATACAAACAAGGCAAGTCAAATACCTAGGACTCCATTTACATACACGACTCACATGGAAACAGCATATTACAGCAACAATAGACAAAATACAGATGGCAAGGAGACAAATGTACTGGCTAACAAGTCGAAAATCCAAACTAAGCATAGAAAACAAACTAAAAATATATAAAATGGTCATAAAACCAATCTGGACGTACGGAATAACACTATGGGGAACAGCAGCAAAGAGCCATATAATCAAAATAGAGGCATCGCAATCTAAAATACTCAGAACAATAGTAAACGCGCCATGGTACGTTAGAAACGAGGACATTCGGAAAGACCTGGGAATACCAACGGTCAAGGAGGAGATCAACAAAAGTGCAAGAAGGTACGGAGAAAGAATAGCAACGCACCTAAATCGGCTGGCAGCGGAAACGGTCGACACATCAAGCATAAAAAGAAGACTAAAAAAGAAACACCCAACCGATCTCACAGAGGACATAACCCAACAAACACGTGGGTGGTAGCCACCCACATGTTATATTAGTATACAGCTACAACATTTTACCAAATGTCCTACTGGACAAATTGTAAAATCCAAATAAATAAATAAAAAAACTTTCAAATAGAAATTCGTTGTTTATTGTGAATACACATATGTAATTTATATTTTTCTTAGGCAATAAACATTATATATATGTAAATTCTATAGAATTTAGAATATCAACCGACGGTTTGACTTTCACTGTGTTTACTGGGAGTCGGTCGAACGATATGAATAGAGGAGGACGGGGACTTGGGATAGAAAATAAAACAGGACTTGGAGAAGCGAAGATTGAACAAAGAAAAAGCAAGTTAAGAGCCAGAGGGAGAAAGAGAAGACTTAGACAATCGATTGTTGAGTTTTCACAAATCGATCGCCTGATTTCCGAAAATATTACAACATTCCATATATATGTCGGAGATGAAAGAACACCGGAGCCTTTGGAATTTTGTATAATCCCGCAACATTGAAACCTAGAGTCTACTATAGCTGTAATTGAACGATTGTAGTTATTCAATCCGATTGTAATTGTTCGAGAGTTGTGATAATGAGCTTGAGCTCGAGGCGACAGCCAGTCGCGGAACGTAGCCGCGGTCACGGGATGAACGCTTTGTCTAACAAAGGCATGGAATAATTCTATAGCTCTCCTTAAAAAGGAAATAGTTGTAACACTCGACAGGAAACATTCCAACTGTCTCTGTCCCGTAGCTCGCCACATGCAGATCCTATTCTTCGAGTAAGATGATTGCCAGATGTCGATGCGTCTCCGCAGTACATGTTCAGCTAGCTCGAGGGCCCGTTATAAATCTTAAGATTTAGTCAACTAAAGTCCTTCAAACAGGCAAACAGTCTTTGTCCCAACTACGGGAAAATAGGGGAGACCTATTTTTCAACGAGCGGCGTCTCCCACTAGCAACTTTCCCTCGAGGACAGCTAACATCTTTTTCTAACCACCGATATGGAGATTGACCAATTAGCAGCAACGCCAATTTCCCTTACTTTCTGAACGAAGGCTTTTCTCGACGAATCCGATGATCTCGTGTCCTTGGACACACCCCATTATAGTTTTCCTCTGTGGCATCATCGGGACGGGAAGGTCATTCCCGTTCGCGATCTCATCGATGAAAAAGAGTAACCCCTTACGACCGGTGAATATTACGCGTCCGACTTAGATTTTGTGAGTACGTTCATCTATCATCCCGTCGACCGCGGATTCGTTATTGAACCTAGGATCATTGTCATTAGTTTCTCGAGTATCTAATTACCACGGTTACTTGTCCGGTTCTATGATAACCGTATTTGCACTAGCCAATGTCTTCTCTATTGCATAATGACGACGTGTAATCCAAACGAAGATTCGTTTCACGCCCCTAACACTAATTGTAATGTAAACCCGACATATATATATGTCGGAGATGAAAGGAAAACCAGAGCCTTCCCTTTGCAATTTTGGGAAAATCTTCTAATGCTTTAGCCTAGATTTTATCATAGCTGTAATTAAGCAATTGTTGTCATTTGTAATTGTTCGATATTTGTGATAGCGAAAGTGGGTTCGAGGTGACAACTGGTCGCCGAACGTAGCCATGGTCACGGGATAAACGTTTTGCCTGACGAAGGTGTGGATCGGTTGTATTGTTCTCCCTAGAAATCACATAGAATTGTACTTTAAAGATGTCGATATAATGGGACACACGTATTAGGAATCAATCTCCAAACAGAAACTGCCTAGTAACGGCGTTTGGATCTTTC
>NW_022884132.1:0-14889 GCF_011952255.1 Bombus vosnesenskii | reverse complement strand
TAGCTTTATATCGTATTACGATAGATAAAATAACGTAATAACGTATTACGTTATATAGTATAACGTTATAAATTATTACGCTATGTAGTATAATTTTATAATGTATTACGTTATATAGAAAAACGTAATAACGTATTACGTTATATAGTATAACGTTACACCGTATTACGTTATGCAGTATAACGTTATAACTTATGATATTACATAGAATTAAGCTGTAACGTATTACGTTATATGGTATAACGTTATAATGTATTACGTTATATAGTATAACGCTATATGGTATAACGTTATAACGTATTACGTTTTATAGTATAACTTCATATCGTATTACGTTAGATAGAATAACGTAATAACGTATTACGTTATACAGTATAACGTTATAACGTATGACATTACATATAATTACGTTATAACGTATTACGTTGCGCAGAATAACGTTGCAACTTATTATGTTATACAGTATAACTTTATAACGTATTACGTTATATAGTACAATTTTATAACGTATTACGTTATATAGGTATAACGTTATACCGTATTACATTATATAGAGTAACGTTATAACGCATGACGTTCCGCAGGATAACGTTATAACTTATTACATTATTCAGTATAACTTTAAAGCGTATTGCGTTATGAAGAATAACGTAATAACGTATTACGCTATATAGTATAACGTTATAACGTATTACGTTATATAGTATAATTTTATAACGTATTACGTTAGTAGGAATAACGTAATAACGTATAACGTTATATAGTACAACGTTATAACGTATTACGTTATATAGTAAAACGTTACACCGTATTACGTTATACAGTATAACGTTATAACGTATGACATTACATAGAATTAAGTTATAACGTACTACGTTAGATAGAATAACGTAATAACGTATTACGTTATATAGTATAACGTTATACCGTATTACATTATATAGTGTAACGTTATAACTTATGAAGTTCCACAGAATAACGTTATAACGTATTACGATATATGGTATAACGTTATAACGTACTGCATTTTATAGAATAACGTTATACCGTATTAAATTATACAGTATAACGTTATAACGTGTTACGTTATATGGTATAATTTTATAACGTATTACGTTAAGTAGTAAATCATTATAACGTATTACGTTATATAGTATAACGCCATATGGTATAAAGTAATAACGTATTACGTTTTATAGTATAACTTTATAACGTATTACGTTAGATGGAATAACGTAATAACGTATTACGTTATATAGTATAACGTTATAACGTATTACGTTATATAGTATAGCGTTATACCGTATTACGTTATACAGTATAACGTTATAACGTATGACATTACATAGAATTAGGCTATAACGTATTACGTTATATGGTATAACGTTATAACGTATGACGTTCCGCAGAATAATGTTATAACGTATTACGTTATACAGTATAACTTTTTAACGTATTAAGTTATGTAGAATAACATAATAACGTATTAGTTCATATAGTATAACGTTATAACTTATTACGCTATGTAGTATAATTTTATAACGTATTACGTTATATAGTACAATTTTATAACGTATTGCGTTAGATAGAATAACGTAATAACGTATTACGTTATATGGTAGAACGCTATAACGTATTACGTTCTATAGTATAACGCTATATGGTATAACGTTATAACTTATTACGTTTTATAGTATAACTTCATATCGTATTACGTTAGGTAGAATAACGTAATAACGTATTACGTTATATGGTATAATGTTATAACGTATTACGTTAGGCAGTGTAACATTATAACGTACTACGTTATAGAGTATATCGTTATAACTTTTTACGCTATATAGTATAATTTTATAACGTATTACGTTATACAGAACAACGTAATAACGTATTACGTTATATAGTATAACGTTACACCGTATTACGTTATACAGTAGAACGTTATAACTTATGCCATTACTTAGAATTAAGTTATAACGTATTACGGTATATAGTATAACGTTATAACTTAGTACGCTATATAGTATAATTTTATAACGTATTACGTTATACAGAACAACGTAATAACGTATTACGTTATATAGTATAACGTTATAACGTATTACGTTATATAGTATAATTTTATAACGTACTACGTTGGATAGAATAACGTAATAACGTATTACATTATAGAGTATAACATTACACCGTATTACGTAATACAGGATAACGTTATAACGTATGACATTACATAGAGTTAAGTTATAACGTATTACGTTATATGGTATAACGTTATAACGTATTACGTTCTATAGTATAACGCAATATGGCATAACGTTATAACGTATTACGATTTGTGGTATAGCTTTATAACGTATTACGTTAGATAGAAAAACGTAATAACGTATTACGTTCTATAGTATAACGCAATATGGTATAACGTTATAACGTATTAGGATATATAGTCTAATTATATAACGTATTACGTTAGATAGAATAACGTAATAACGTATTACGTTATACAGTATAACGTTATGACGTATTACGTTCAATAGTATAACGCTGTATGGTATAACGTTATAACGTATTACGTTTTATAGTATAGCTTTATAACGTATTACGTTAGATAGAATAACGTAATAAATTATTACATTATAGAGTATAACATTACACCGTATTACGTAATACAGTATAACGTTATAACGTATGACATTACATAGAGTTAAGTTATAACGTATTACGTTATATGGTATAAAGTTATAACGTATTACGTTCTATAGTATAACGCAATATGGTATAACGTTATAACGCATTACGCTTTGTAGTATAGCTTTATAACGTATTACGTTAGATAGAATATCGTAATAACGTATTACGTTATATAGTATAATGTTATAACGTATTACGTTAGGCAGTGTAACATTATAACGTACTACGTTATAGAGTATATCGTTATAACTTATTACGCCATATAGTATAATATTATAATGTATTACGTTATACAGAACAACGTATTAACGTATTACGTTATATAGTATAACGTTACACCGTATTACGTTATGCAGTATAACGTTATAACTTATGACATTACATAGAATTAAGCTGTAACGTATTACGTTATATGGTATAACGTTATAATGTATTACGTTATATAGTATAACGCTATATGGTATAACGTTATAACGTATTACGTTTTATAGTATAACTTCATATCGTATTACGTTAGATAGAATAACGTAATAACGTATTACGTTATACAGTATAACGTTATAACGTATTACATTATATAGAGTAACGTTATAACGCATGACGTTCCGCAGAATAACGTTATAACTTATTACGTTATTCAGCATAACTTTATAACGTATTGCATTATAAAGAATAACGTAATAACGTATTACGTTATATAGTATAACGTTATAACGTATTACGTTATATAGTATAACGTTACACCGTATTACGTTATACAGTATAACGTTATAACGTATGACATTACATAGAATTAAGTTATAACGTATTACGTTATATGGTATAACGTTATAACGTATTGCGTTATATAGTATAACGCTATATGTTATAACGTTATGACGTATTACGTTTTATAGTATAACTTTATATCGTATTACATTAGATAGAATAACGTAATATCGTATTACGTTATAAAGTATAACGTTATAACTTATTACGTTATTCAGTATAACTTTATAACGTATTACGTTATAAAGAATAACGTAATAACGTATCACGTTATACAGTATAACGTTATAACGTATTACGTTATATAGTATAACGTTACACCGTATTACGTTATACAGTATAACGTTATAACGTATGACATTACATAGAATTGAGTTATAACGTATTACGTTATATGGTATAACGTTATAACGTATTACGTTATATAGTATAACGCAATAACGTATTACGTTATATAGCATAACTTTATGACGTATTACGTTAGATAGAATAACGTAATAACGTATTATGTTTTATGGTATGACGTTATAACGTTATAACGTATTACGTTTTATAGAATAACGTTATAACGTATTACGTTAGGTAGTTTGGACGAAAAACTTACATCCGGCGGAAGCGTTGCTCACGCTGCTGAAATCGCAATTTGGCACCATTGGATGCTTCGCAAGACCAACTAAAACTGGAGGGACCAATGGTGTATGCGTAATTCTGTATTTTTCTACAGAACTGATTAACGTTCCTAACTCGAAATTTCGCATTATGTACACAGCTGCACCGCACCTTATTGCCGTATTCATCATTCCGAACGTATAACCGTGGAATAATGGCAAGAAAACTAGTATTCGGTCTCCACGTCGAATATCCATTGTTTCTGGGGCACTTCGATTAAGAACAAAATGCAATTGAATCGAATATTTATAATTTCAACTAGAATGATAAGAGTTAAGAAGCACAACAATAGAGAAAATATTATATATTTGATTTGAATAAAGAATGGTTTGTTAATCATATAAAACGAATAATATATATTTAAATATTAGCATAAATGAAAAATAAATCTCGAAATATATGTGTGGTCTTAGATCAACCGGATACATTGTGTATATTAATTTAATATATTTACCTTAGAGTTTGGATGAAAAGTAACAAATTTCGATGAGACAACATTACTCCTTTTGGAAGGCCTGTTGTACCGCTAGAACATAAAATAGCTGCCATTCTTTTCCTGTTATGATCTATCTGCACCGGTGAAGACGCATAGAGATCCGTGATAGTTTGATATTTTTCCAAAACCTTGTCTCAGGTTATTATATTTCCATCAAGAGGTTTATCATCCAATTCGATTAATTTCATATTCCAGCTTACAGTAGATGCAATTTTCGCCAAAATGTTTTCAGTGCGTCGCGATACAAACAACACCCGTGGTTGATAAATTTCCAGCATGTGCGTAAATTCTCCTACGTAAAAAATTGCATTAGATATGATTAAATAACGCATATGCTGCATCGCGTAACTTAACCACTCCGCGTAACAAGGTGACAGTTTTACAAAAGATCTAGAAATATTCGAAAAGCCTTACAAAAGCTTTTTCCGATATCCGTCTCCGCAAGGAGAGGCTGAAACAACTTTCTTTGAAATAACATATTTTTCGTAGAATGTTTACTCTGAGAAGATATTCGGAGTAGTTAAATACAATTTAATCGTATACGATTAAAAATTAGTATTGTTTGTATCTCTAAAAGGTGACGGAGTAACGCATATTGAGAATATAAGTGATTATTAATTTCCGCATCTATATACACAATATTTAACAATTTAATATTAACAATTATTGTTTACACTACATTATAAAAATTGGTGTTAGAGTAAGTACTGTTTCTAGACTTTTATTGTTAATTCTGCAAGTGTAATGTAAATAAATTTAGTCTTTAATTAAAGTATCTAATTTATGATCTTTGTTTCTAGTAGTTGTAAAATTCTATAATAAACTCGAGGCAAATAATAAAGTCGAGGCTCGATTTCATTAACTTATATATGGCATAATCAGTGGAGTTATCAGAAACATGCAAGTTTCCAAAAAAGAAGAGCAAATTTTTCTTTCCACTTTTCACGTTCTGCCTTCGTTAAATTTCTATAATATTAAACACGCACGTACTTTTAATTAAATTAATTTCTTTGTTATTATAAAATAATTCGTAAAAGCTGCTTGGAGAATATCTTACTTTCTGTATATGCTGGATTCAACGGTGCAAATGTAGCTCCGATAAATAACGTGCTACATATCGATACCACGTAATGTGGATGGTTTTCGGCTGCAACGGAGATTCTGTCTTCCACCTTGATTCCATAATTTCTCAAAGCAACAGATAATATTGTGCTTCTTTCGAGAATATCCTTCCATGTGTAGTGTTTACCAGTTTGAATATCTACCTGATATAGTAACATGCAAGTATTACAATATAAAACATAGTAATCAAAATGAATCATTTGTATTGTCGTTTCTTGCTCTTTTTATATAAAAAAATCTATCTTGTTTAAATTGAGACTGTTGATTACTCTGACAATGTACATGCTAATACAGCCATCTGTAATCGCAATATGCGGGTCGCTTATCTAGAACGAAACGTACCAGGTCGTTAATTGTTCGTTGCAACGGTAGTGTCAAGTATCCCATCCGTAAGAAAAGCTTATTTTCTGACGAAAATTAGAAGGACTGTAGTGTCTAATTCAAAATCAGTACAATCACGAGTCTACCTCAGCTTTTTAACTTTTAATAAAATCTCTAATATGGACGTCAGGAAATGATAAAACGAATGACCTGCGACTGATTTGCTTCACTGCATTTTATATCAATTTATATTTTGTCTCGTTTATATTCTGCGGCAATCGTTCTTGTTTCTCACAGCTCAGCCATTCTGTAACGATGAACCGTTGTAACATTCGCAGTGTTTCAGTGTAAACTGTTTGATTGTTCCGATTTAAAATGATGGCGCTGTAAAGAAGGTTATACGCTTGGACGGTATATAGTTTATTGTTGTAATACAGCAGGAATGTGGACGATACACGACGATGTTAGCCGAAAATTGTGTGTAATTAAAAATCCCTAGGCGGTTAAAATACATTCAACCACAATAACATTTATAGAAATATAAAAATTGTATTGAAAATACGATTAGATGGCGTATTTATGGGATAATAGTAATAAGGTAGCACAGATATCGAGCAGTATGTGTTATGCATTTTATGTGACATGCCCCTGTTTTTACGTTTGTTGTAAAGGAACGAATATTATTATTTTTTATCGTGTGTTCACTGAATCAAATGCTGCAACGATTGCTCGCAAAAATTTCCAAGTTTTTCTGTATTATTCCGTTTATATTCCTTTAGTTTGATCAACGTGACGTTGTTCGGCCTTCTTGTAACTAAATATTTAGTGTGATACGCTATACCGAAATTATCACATTATTGAACATTTGGCGATAATATTTGTTGAAGGGTAGACAAATGAAAATTGTGGCTGGGCAAACGCGGACAAGATGCGAATAAACGGATGCAGTTTAGTCTTTGTAAAAATTCCCTCTTTCTCTCCTAATCGAGGTTCTACTGTGTACGTACAATTTAGCGTATTATTGCCGCGATCATATTTTATTTTTTTATTTCAAAGCTTGCGATTCCGAACATTATGTTTTCTCCGTAATCGTTTCAAGTGTGATAGCTAACTGACGTATACAGGTTGTGTAAAAAGGTGTCCGATACTCAAAGGGCTTATAGTGCCGACCGGGAGAAATAAATATCGACATAGTTCTAAAAGTAGCCCTTTCGATGTAAAATCAATTTTTATTTTTTAGCGTTCGATATCTTGAGTGAGCCTCCTCGCAATATATCGAATATCGTCGGTAGGATCGAAATAACATAATTGCGAATTTAGTCAAGGATGAAAAAATGCGTTTCGTAGGTCAAATTCGAAGGGTGCTGTGTATTTGTTATTTCCACTTTAGAATAGTAAAGGGACATTGTTAACCACACAAATAATCTTTGTTGATATTAGTAATAACTTTGCTGAGTGGAGGATAGTTCACCCAGACTTTAGAGATAAGCTTGTAATAATAAACATACATCGTTATCGTACAAGGATCGTGCATGTCATTTCTCGCATCATTCCCGCCTCCCATTCGCACTCAACAACTGGCGCTAACTGGATTTAATCTACGGATTCCAATTAAACTCTAGAAGAAACAGAAAATACGCACGAAAACGTGACCAACGCTAGAAAGATCAGCACGATCCACGACTAAAATCATCAACGCGCTTCTGATATGCAGGCGCTGGAAAACCGACCTTTGGTCCTTCAACTGCCAAGACTGCTTCGCATTCTGATTTTTCTTCATTCAACTGTGAGCATGCACGATAGTTTGGTTAACCCCAAAAAAAATAATTAGAAAAAGTTTCACAGGTATCGGTTGGTCGTCGAAATGGACAAGACGACCTTAACCAAGCTTGCTGGTGCCCGAATAGTAAAAAGAACTAAATTCTCATTTTCAAGTATTACAATCGTTTTTGATGTATCGTGTATGTGTCTCGTACATATTCCCTAACATAATGTACCTCGAGAATTTTCAACAATAATTCGTTAGAATTATGGATGAGCTCTAGTTATTGGTATTAATAGCATAATTAGTATTATAAAGTATTTGTTCCTTTTAATATATTCTATGTTCTACGACTCTTCGCTAGTAACGAGACAGGTGTCTTTCTTTCGTTTTGAAGTCAAATCATCTCTAAATCAACAAGGAGACTGAATTTTAGTAGGTAAGTGCGTAGTTGTAAAAATTTCTCTTCTTCTAAACACTAGCATCTAAATTTAAGTGGATTTTGCAGCAAAATTATAATCAATTCAACGTTTTCATTGCCTTATTTATTATAATACATTCTTTATAATTCAAGTTGACAGTAAACAAAATCCTGAATACACAGATTCAGTGAGCTAGTAATCGACGGTCATTGAATCTTTCGGCATCGATGTCAATCAAGATTCAAAGCGAATGTCGAAGAGCGAAAACGGAAGAAACAGAAACGTAAATGTACGTGTTCATGATATAAATTTGAATGCTCTGAACGTTAACCCATCAGAACGCATTTATTGTCTACAGCAATGTGAAACTCGGGACATTTCAACTGGCGATCAACGTTTTCTAACAATATTTTGATCCCTGCGCCTATTATCGGCAGAAGATCCTCGATCGATTCGAAACTCGATAAAGTAACCGGCAGGTGGGCGAGAAGGATCGCAAAGAGAACACTGCTGACAAATGTTGCACTTATCAACCGGTTCTTCATGGTGCTTTTTAAAAGTTGATTTATCTGTTGAAAGTAATTCTTTGTTTTCTTTAGCATTAACTATATTCGAATCGATAATTACAACGGTTTTTATCCTACTAGAATGTATCTATAAAATTAGGAAGTAATATAAACAAGTTAATTTCAATTATATTTTAGTCCTTTTAGTCAATTAGATTTAGTTCCTTAGAAATCTAAGTGTAATACTATTTGCTATTATCAAAAAAAAACAAAACGATATTTTCGAAAATAGGAGTTCCATAAATAAAGAAAGTAGAGATTTCACAATGACTCGACTATTGAGCAAGAATAAATTCTGTGCATCTGTTCGAATTTATTTGAATAATGACAGAATTAAAACCAATGATATTAATGACCAAATTTGTACCTACCGATTGCTGAGAGAAGCGGATATTTCGCGTATACTCATATTCGTATCAACTGAAACTTGCAATTTGGAGTAACTGCGCGACTGTACACGAATCTCTATATATAGGCGGCTTTCGAACACGTAAAGTCCAAACTACGCGATACAATACCCGATAAACAATTTTTCAATTACGAACGAGAGTTATGAATTCGCGATGACCTTAATCGTTTCCTTGCAATAAGCAGCTGCTCGCACGTTAATATTCGCACTTCCTTTAAAACGAAACAACTTTTCTTCTGTAAAGTCAATTCACATCAGAGACCAGGCCACACACCACGGACAGGATGGCACCCAGATGTCTGCATATCCTTGACGCGCACCCTCAATAGTCTTAAGTGCCCACCAGGGGGCCTTGGCATTTTTATAGTTAAGGTCCTTCGGACCAAGCGAGTATTTCCTGTCTTAAATTTCCCTTTACGTTTATTGTCTACCACGTGTTAGCTTAGAAAGTTGGTTTTCTCCCCATCTGGTATGTTCCGTTGGCAACTTTCTCGCGAGGGCGGCTAAAACCCTTCCTGGTCCACCAACCTTCTTATTATCCAATCGGAGACGGTGTCTACTACCCTCACTTCCTTAACCAAAATTGTCATCAACAAATCCGATAGTCCCGTGTCCTTAGACACACCCACCCCTAGCTTTCCTCAGACACAGTATCGTCAGTAAGACTTCACTTATTCTGTATCCTTAGAATAATCAACATATCTATATCGGTCTCTACCCTTATAAGTCGCTTACTTAATGTATTGTTGTAACTAAGTCTTACATAACGTGGTTGGAGTGAATTGTGATTTATGCTAATTCAGTGCGTGTTACATTGTGATTGGTGAATTCACAATAAACGTTGATTAAAACAAAGTTAATTGTTGTGTTACGACTCAACTATATTTTATTTTCACCAACCAACCCTAAAAATTACGTGACACGTTCGTGGACGAATGTATTCGTTGACCGTTCGTATCGTCGGACGATAGTTGGTCGCATTTGTTCAGTCGTTTCGTAATCTCGATTTAATCGTCGAAGACAAGTCGAAATTTTCTCATCGCTTGTTCTTTGCGCATTGAGTCATTACTCTTCCTCGTAAATCTGTTACTCAGGGTAAATTAATAAAGTTGAAAAGCGCGGTATCAGCGATATCGGAAACGTATTGTTATTTCCTTAAATTGTGTCAATATTATCAGCAAATAAGTATCTTCTTACTTAATGTATATGACTTTTGAAACATTGAAAGATTATTATTACTCGTCTACTTCAATATTGATTATGACATTTCCTTAATTGTGGTTAAACTCATGAAACATTTCCTACTTGTGTGAGAGACTTTAAATTGATTCGAAGTAGTATTTTACAGGAAACTGATGAAACTAATGAGTTAGATATTTATATAATTAAAACTCATTTGTATTTTTTAATTTTTTTACCATGTACCATGATTTTTGGTACACTCCAGTTTGAAAATACTTGTTTTTAATGTATATAAATAGAAGTACGAACTTCCTGATAAGTTGAATTCGCGAATCCTTACCACCTATTTACTGCAAGAATTCGAATGGCTTCGAGGACTAAGAAAGCTAACACTAGTGATGTAGAGTTTTCCTAGAAATGAAAATAACTTCAACATGAATAAAAAAGAAAAATGAACGGATTATAGGTTGGGCTAGAGTAGCAGCCGGCCGAAACTAAATTTTCAAGCAATCTGTTGACGTATGAAATGTTGCACTGTCTTATCCGTATGTTCGTCACATACATAGTAATAATTAAAATCAGTAGACATACATCTAACCCATTAATCTAATCCAATCTACGGATTTGACCCATTTATCATTTTTTTTTATTTATATTAAAGATGACTAGCACCAATGAGTTAAATTTAGGTAAAAAATACAGTCACTTGTGTGCCAGAATTATAGAAAGAGTAGAAGGGTTGTATCTGTACATCGAATAAACAAGAAATAAAGCGGATATCCAGGAATAACTCATCAGCTATGGAATCCAAAAAACTAATTTTAACTTAAAAAAATGTTGCCTCTCTGCTTGTTTGTCTGTTCGTACTTGCATCACGTAAAAACTACTGAACAAATTTCGATCGGGGTTTCTCCGTTATATAGCGTAGTGTCTTGGAAAGAAAATTGGATATGTTTCATCTCGACCCGTTTTGTAGAAGCTGAGAAACAGCCTTGCACTTGAATTGTATCCGCTCCAATGTTTGATCGTCGAGCAACGATGGTTATTGTTTATGTCGTGTTTGTTCTGAAATCGAACCTTCTTCTAATTTAATATTTCTTACTGCGGAAAATAATTTAACTTTTAGTACAAAGAATATGTAGCTATTTCATTCATAGAAACTCATCTGCTTAAAAATTGTTCCGTATATTAGTTGTGCGTACCGAATATTTTACATACGCTAAAAAGCTAAAAGTTAATTATTAAATCAAATAAATTAAATTTGATCGAAGTTTTCTCAGGGCGTTAACATATTTCGATAACATATTTGAAGTTCATTGAAATCGGTAAAGTGCGCTATTATTTTCGAATAAAAATGCCAATAATATCGACTACGATTCACTAGCCGTTGTATTATAGACGGCTACGCACGGTTACAGCGTAAATCAAGAGCATTTCAAACTTTTCCTCGTTACTCTAACTCATGATGCTACGTGTTATTCTTCGTGCATTGTCCACGTGCACGTTATGCAGAAGATAACACGGGACTATTAATATCTTGTGTACTCTCTGAATGGGGTAGAGGTATCAATAATAAATGTCTACAAACATTCCATGAGGTACAACGACCGTACAGTAACACGAGAAAACTTACAAAGATGTAACATTAAAAGGAATAGCGCATATCTTTCAGTTTGAGCACAGTTGCTGTTCGCGTAAATGTTTTCATTTTCCTGTTATTATGTAGTCATACACGCAAAAGTTGAAAATACGGCGGAAAATCTACTTTAATAAAAGATAGAAAATATCAAACATCGTTAGTTTGCAGGTTCTTAGAAATAACATCATTTATGACAAGCACTAGAACAAATTCTGATAAATCCACTAATAATGAAAATATTTCGTATAGCAATTATAAAATGTTGAGGTTATTCGGTGTGTAAACAAAGAAAACACGTGGATAAATTGTAAGGTAGAAAAATATATTTAAATAGAAGTGAATAAGTAAAATACAATTTGAGCTGGTCCAGATCCGCACGCTAGCTGTGTTACCTAATAACAGAAAACCCCGAAGCCAACGTCGCCTGTCTACTGTTTATGGCCTGACTTCGTCGCAGTCTTTTGTCTACGCACTGTCGATGGCTTCAGTGCTTGAGAAAACTAAAAAAGACCAGATGTAGAGTTTTCTTAGAAGTGGTAACCACTTCAACATAAAACGTAGACAAGAAGTTAGTAGATAGGGGCGTTAAGATTAGGTGAGGAACACTTGCGTTTCTTTCAATGGATTTGTACAATTTATTGTTAATTTATTATTAAATACTACAAAAAATAAAAATATAATATTATTGTATTAAACGGTGCAGTTCATTATTCGTTATGGGAATATTTTATACACATTAAAAAGTTATTGGTTCAGATGGCGTAACAGATTAAAAATAGCACGAATGCACCTAGTTATCCCAGTTTTTTGAAATAATATGGTCGTTTCTCCTCGACGAAATGATGGGTAAGAGTAATGAAATGAATCGAATCACGTGCCACTCGTAATTTCGATTCGAACCACATCTATATACAGACGTTTCGTTTATCGTGTCCGCGGTTAATATCTTCATTACTTCTGCAGATACAGAAAAATGTACGAGTCAAAAGTTATTTGGATTAATACATATTATTGTGATTCGTGTTCTACCCTCAGAGCCATTTTTCCGAATTTTCAAGGTCATCGACGATTTTCCAATAGCAGTAACATATTTTTATCATCGTACTATTGTAGCTAATAAAACATGGATTTCAGACATGTCATTGAAATAACCTAAAGTAAAAAATTCATGATAATTTGTAACGACATGAGAAATTAAGCATTTCCCACTCTTTCGCCCAAAATTATTGTCATTTTGCAAGCAATGCCCATTACTTTCGAGATTTTAATAAATTGTGTTCTTAAGTTCGTTTGATGACGCTTCATTTATAAAGATTATAAACAGCATACGAATCGAAACACACGCACAGTCGACTCAAGATATTAATCAAGATAATCGGTCGAAAGTTCTGCCATCTTATCTGTCTTGCTAACATCGACATGTGCAGTCGACCAACTTTGCGGTGACCTTCGTCCAGCGGATCTATGGCGACGTATTCCCCTTGTGCGGAGGTAAAGAAGATAGTCTCAGGGTGGGCAGTGGTTTGACAACAGGGCGGTCCCGCCAGCTCAAAGATCCTTCGGGATATGACTTTATAATACTTTTCTAGCAAGCAAATGAACAGTGATCGATGTCTGGTAAGACGAATCTTTACCAGGTGTCTGCTTCGCTGTATCATAAAGACACCGCGTTGCATTCTTTGACAGTTTTAGTAGCTGAAAATACCCATATCGACGAAGATTACAAATTACGAATTAAAAGAAAGATTAAAAATTCAAATATGCAAATTATCTGGTTTGTATGAAGATGCTTGTGCGTATTTTTACGTACGTAATATACAATGATGATTGTTACTGGGTAATTACTGTTTCATTGTTGGCAGTTAATAACAAAGTAATAGGATTCTTAGAGAGAATGATTCATCGAAACTATTCGTTTGTACTAATTATTCCATGGAAATCAATTGGTTCCAATTGATTAGCACGATCAGTTGCAACGATTCAGCTACCTAAGCGGTAAATGGGTCTATTTGCGACATATCACAATACATCAAACGTGTTTGGGGATACATTAATTCAGCGACTATGAAAATAGCTGTGTGATTGACCCGTGTAATGTGGTTAATTCGCATGACGATATGGACCGTATGAAAATTCAAACGCGCACCGTCAATGGGGTTTAATGGGCCAAAACCGGAAAATAGCGATGTCATTGCATGCCAGTGCGCTTACTGCGGCGATTATGTCAATACTGGTATTGTATCATATGCTGCATGCTATATATTTATCAAATAGGGCAATTTTTTTAAAAGACCGACTTTATCGGAACTGTAGTCTCATTTTTCACCCGTATAACGTTAAACAAAAGTTATAAGTCAAAGATTAAGAAATTGCTGGATAATTTGATAATTGAGAAACAATCGATGACTGGTACGAAATATTAGTATAGAAATGCACATATGTATATATATTTCTACATGATACGAAAGAAAAATTGTTTGACAAAGATCGAAACTATGCAACAAACTCTTTTTATTTAAGTATCCGTTTCGGAAGAAAACTAAATTTTCAAATAGTACAATGTACGAAGCGAAATATAATTCCATGTATAAATACACGCAAAAATCAGGCCTTCGAGTGTAGTTACGTTATAGTCATGAGAGACAATTTTATTGTAATATTTCTATATTATTTTGTGAAACCGAATTAGATACTTGACAGAAACTGATTTTATCTAAGGCATTTGATGGATCATTCGTTAATCAAAATATTATATTTTCATTTCCACGAAATTATTATCAAGGATTATTTATAGATGTCTATCATAGATTCTTCCAATGAAATACAATTCACAACAAATTACGTC
>NW_022884131.1:0-10521 GCF_011952255.1 Bombus vosnesenskii | reverse complement strand
TTTTTGCTCCAATTTCCCCATTGTTTTTTCAAGGATAGTATTTCAGAGCCACTAGTCAAGTTTATTGTAACAATAAACTTACGTTTCGGAAACATTTTGTGCTGTGAAACAGAATACATTAAAGTTTGAAGGTCACATCGATTTTCGAAAGTTTATAAATGGAGGTGTATGACAGTATCACCAGCTGTTGCTATCCAAGTAACTCCAACATCGAAATACTACAACGATTCCAATCGAAAGCGCTAAGAGCCTTAATAGACGCACCTTGGTATGTTACCAACGAAACCATCCATCGCGACCTCAAGATACCTACAGTCAAAGAGGAAATAGCAAAATATGGCGACAGATATAGCAAAAGAGTCAACAAACACCGAAACCCCCTAATCACTGGACTACTCGATACGACGGACCAGATTCGATTTCTTTTTACTACAGACATGCAAAAAATTTCGTCTTGGAAAGCGATGTTGCGAGTTCGAATGCCTAGACCATCTAAAGAACATTACCGGAACTGGTATAGTTTATGTCGTTGATGATAATAATTTCTCCACGACTCAGCAACAAGAGCTACTCTGGCTGATGAGCTTAATGGTGCTGTTGCGGCTATTTTAATTTTTCAACGAGGATCCAGATGGCGCCGTTGACGAAATTCTTTCATTATAAACGTCAACGATCAACATCAGCCATCAGGGAACGAAGAAGGTACGCTGTAACGTGTCTGAGTAATTATACCTCGAGGAGTACATACAGTTATGTAATGAAGATTCGTATGTGAGTGTTTGTTTCCTTATTTCTTTTCCCTTTGTTTCATTGAATGGATTTTTGTACTCAAAGAGCGAGGTAAGATTACGTCAGATACGTTTTTACATATGCTAAAAAAATGGAAAATGATGATGATGAATCAATGACACGTAGAAAATTATAATCTATTGTATTGCTGTTATCTAATGGTGTTGTAGTTGACTGTATGGTGGATGTATCTAATGGTGTTGTAGTTGACTGTATGTTGTTCAATATTGCTATGAAACTCTTCTGATTCATTGTCACTTATACGAAGGATGGAAGTATACGAATTGGGAGAAGTCAGGTTGAGAGATGCAAGATTTATACGCTCGTTCTGTCAGTTATCCCAGTGTCTGTTACGCGATAGAAAATGAACGAACTGAATAATAAATGCATTATCGGCATGAAGATTGCTTGATGTAGGCCACCGCTTTTTTTCTATCCTTCCGATACCATTTTTCTTTTCTTTTTTTTTTTGCGAAACACTTTGCTAGTCGTGAGAAGCAGCAATTCCCTTCTGCGAATCAATTACGGTTCACGAGAAGTTATATTATAGCCTGGAACGTATTCAAATTATCTTCAATTATTCTCGGCTGTTTCCATTTCCATTCGTCTCTTACGTAAGTACTCGTTTGATGTACGTACATAGTGAGACAATAATCGTTAACACCTTTAATGTCTTCAGTATTATAGAATAAGACGCGAAAAGACCTCTTCCTTTGCTGACAGTTATTATACTCGCTGTCATATGTTATCGTTGATTATACATCTTTATTTACAAATTCGTTCCTGTGTATAACGAAACAAAGGAAGAAACGAAAATGATACGTTTCATGACGCATTGTTAAATTATTAATTAACGAGAGTTACATATCTACATGAATGCTTTGAAATGTCAGTTATAATTCATGAAAATGGATACAAGCCATTTTACTATACATAAATAGAATTATAAAGACATGTTACGTACTAATGCTTTTACGAAATATATTTCTGTATACGTTTGACGTTTCTGTATTATTCCTTATGTGCTTTCTGCTTTTGTGTTTAGCTCGTCGGAAGTAAAAATACGTTAAGCGAATCAGCTAATCTATTCGAGCGTTTCAATGGCTCAGTCTTCTTTTATGCAACTACCAAAAGAGAAGATAAGTCTTTGGTTATACAACATTTCATAACGTCCAAAGTAACGGGGCACTAATTAGTTGAAACTTTAAGACAGACCAGATATCAGTCATCGTCCGTAAATACATTTATTACGATCGTTTAAAGTTTAAAGAAACACCGTTATAAAGTCTTAATACGAGACAAAGCGAAGAGAAAGTAAACTGTTGGATATATGACAAAATAATTCTATTTTAAATAAGAGACTGGTCAGCGTGGTTATTTTGTTTACAAAATCAAACGAATTTAATGAATGTAATGGTAGGGAAGTAACTATAAGTGGCTGTTAAACTATTTTTATGCTTGAAAAGTAATTCGCAAAGTAATGTAAAGCAGTACTACTGAGTTGTACATAACCTCTTTCAGAATTTGTTCTTAACCTCTTGCTTCACAACTTCCTTAATTATACTCTTCAAACTTATTGACTACTTCGATGTTGTTACGAACAGAAACTGATAAAATATTAATCTTAAATATAGATTGAAATGAAAGCTTGTCAGGTAAATATATATATATATATATATATATATATATATATATATATATATATATATATATTACGTGACAACTTTCTATTCATTATATAATATATATATAATATATATAATATATATAATATATATAATCTTAAATATAGATTGAAATGAGAAGCTTGTCATGTATATATATATATATATATATATATATACATATGTATACTTACACAAACTATGGATCACATAACCTATACAAAAAAAAAAAGAATTATTGTACACTATAAAGCAAGAGGTTAAATCTTTAATCTGTTAAGAATTAAATTTTTTATTGTAACTGCGAAAATTATAAAAGTACCAAGCGAAGCAAGTACGGAATATATGCGGAATATGAATCGCTCAACGAACCAAAGAGTGGCTCAGTGACAAAATTAGTAAAGTAAAGACCACAAATATTACAACATTATATTCTACCACAAAATAATTCTCTATACAAAAAAGGTACACAACGAATCGATTTTTCACAACGATAAGAGTCAACAGAACCAATCAAGACCAGGCGAGACTCTCATAAGACAACGATATCAGAGGGATCAAATCAGCGACTTCAATCTATGTTACAGAGTATAGTTATCAAGAAAAATTGCTCTTTTCATGAAAAGTATGGTAATGATACTCTTATAATACATTGTATATCTGGTAGTCGGATGTGCCCGTGGCCATCGGAAATCTAAAGACGACGCTTTTAGAAAGTGATAGCGCCATCGCGTTTTAAATACGCGTTAGAAGAAGGACGGTTTCGCTATCCAAGGCGAATCGAAAAGTGTGCGTGTTGCGAGAATCAGAGTTGATCGAGACGTCGAAGCATAGAGTCGTTAGAATTGAGTTGCGAGTGTTGTCGAGTGTTAGAGTTGCTAGTGAGAGAGAGAGAGAGAGAGAGAGTTACCAAATAGTTGTCAAGTTGTTTGTTGTAAATACGAGCGTTGCATTTAGTTTTCCTGTTAATCAAACATCGTTTCTCTGTCTAACTAATATCTGTATTTTCAATCCATTATTAATATATTCCGATATTACAAGTGGGGGCTCGTCCGGAATTGAATAAGACAGAGAAACGATACGATTTAACGGAGCTATTTGTGCGGGAGTAGAAAAGAATAGAATAAAATGGCAAACGTTGAAGACGAACGGTTGTCGGGTGAAGAGGATTTGACGCTGGAGGAGCTGAGGAGTAAGCTCGCACAGATGAATCTACCTATATCCGGTGCGAGATCAGTGCTGGTTGCCAGGTTGAACAGAGCGTGCAAACCTGGTCGATCTACTCCTAAGGATTCGAAGCGTGGCGAAGAACCAACAAACCAGCGAGATCTAAGAAGCAAGCAGAGAGCCGAACGCAGTCAAGAAGGAGAGGAAGACCTCGAGAAGCTGAGGACGAAAGAGCTGAGAGCGCGTCTCGTTAGCTTGGGGTTGAAGGTAACGGGAAGAAAATCCGAACTACGCGCGCGGCTACAGGCGGCCCTAGAAGGAGACGATGTATCGTCGGAAGAAGAGAGCTCCGACGAAAGTGAAGGCGAGGACGATAAACAAGGCGCGCGAGAATACAGGAGAGGCACGCGAGCGGTGTATCAGCACCGCGATGAGTAGCAGCAGAAGGTATGCGTCGGTTCGATGTTGAGTCTTAAAGACGTGGAAGACTCATTAGAGAAATTCAGCGGGGATGATCTGCTGAGTGTAAATCAGTGGGTGGAAGACTTCGAGGAAATGGCAGAAGTGTGGGGTTGGTCAGACGCCCACATGGTGGCCTATGCTAAGAAATTACTCGCAGGCTCCGCTCATGCCTTCGTACGACAAAAACGATGCGCAAAGTCCTGGGCAAAGCTAAAAAAGGCGTTGAGGAATGAGTTTGAAAATGTAGTAAGCGACCAACAGATACATGGCGAGTTATCCCATAGAAAGAAGAAAGCAGATGAGAGTCTGCAACAATATATGTATCACATGTGCGGGATTGCAAAACAAGGAAGGGTTGATACGCAATCCTTGATAGACTACATTATTCAAGGCATTCCCGACGAGGTCGCGAACAAGACTGTGCTATACGGAGCCAGGAATATCGAACAATTAAAAGAGCGTTTCAGGCGCTACGAAGCGATAAAAAGAGATATGGAGATGAGGACGAAATTTGAGGAGCCGAAGAGTAACAGGGTAAAGCCGGTGGCGAAGCTGTCCGAAACCGAGAGGAACAAGGAACCCGGTCGATCTGGAGATGCAAGGAAGACGCGATGCTACAATTGCGGTGATGCGGAGCACGTGTGTGCGGAGTGTCCGAGCAAGTCGAGAGGACCTAAATGCTTCAAATGTAGGGAGTACGGACACATCGCATCAAGTTGCGATAATTTGGGTGAGCCCTCAAAAAAAGTTTACAGCGTGTTTCGGTCGTTACAAACAAGGCGTAGTAAGGATGTTAAGATGGAAAATTTCGAATTGAGCGCGTTGATAGACACCGGTAGTGAGCTGACTCTAATGCGAGCAGATCAGCATGTGAAAATCGGAGCGCCCAGATTAAGTCGGGAAATCGTTGGATTTCGCGGTGTCGGTTCCGGAAGGAATTTTACGCTCGGGAAATTTTCGACGAACATTATTATAGACAATGAGTCGTACTGTATAACCATACACGTAGTTCCAGACATAGTGATGCAACATTCGCTTATTATTGGCGCAGACTTTTTGGACACTGTTGAAATAAGTATAAAAGGGGGAGAATCTTTTATTAGTAGAATAAAGGACGAAAATCCCGATGAGTGTCCGGAAGTCCTCAAGATAGATGTAGAGACACAGGCGAGTGAGATAGATTTGTCACACGTTAAGGATATGCAACATAGGCTAAAAAGAGATTTGAAGAGAACCAAAGTATTGCTAAGAGACGCTCAAACGATGCTGGAGAGATCGAAAGGTGACTCGACGGGTAAAGCAGCTTTACGACAGCTGAAGAACCAGTTAGAAGATGCAGAATGCGCTAGAGCAGTTGCAGTTAAAGCGAAACAGGCACTGGAGCAAGAACCGAATGAGCCGCAGGCTTCGTTGCAGGAAGTACTGCGGCAACGTTCCGAAGCAGAAGATTGTGTTAATGTAGCTAGTCGCGAACGAACTGAGCTACTGTCGCAATTGGAAGAAAATAAAGAAGAGTTAGCAGAAGTTTTGAAGAAGTATCGGGCAGCTGTGCAGCAAGTGTCGGAGGAACGGAGAATAGTGGCAAGACACGTGGTGATTGGTAAAGTGGACCAAGAGATGGTGTCCTCGTCGGATTCTTGCGGCCAGCAGGAGGGCTTAGCGAACATCACGAGGAGGAAGAATCTGGCTAAACAACAGCAACAGGATGTTGTTGATGATATTTGCGAATTTACTGAGAAGGATAGCGTTGCGAGTGTGAGGGTTGTTTCAAGTTTTCGGATAGACTCGAAGAGAGTGAATGCAAGGCGAACGAAAAGACAAGGGAAGTCGCACGTGCGGAATCCCTCCAATAATATCGATACGAAGATTCGATATACAGAGGATGTGAATGACGAGGACGACGATGGGATTGTCGAGGACACGATGAACGTGAAGACCTTCGAAAAAGAAGAGATCATAGTCTCGGTAGATGGTAAGTTGTTCACGTCTTCCATGTACGAACCGAGCCTACGAAAATGTCACGATGCTGCCACGACGATCAAAGCCCCTGACAAGAGTGAAATGGGTAAACAAACAACGGAGAGGAAGATCGAGGAAGAGCGAAAGAGGAGCAGTAGCATCGAGGACGAACAGGCCGCGGTGTTCCAAGAGGAACGAGATCAGCTGCGTGCGGACGCAAAGAGACGGATTGAGAAGATCCAAATCCGAAACAAGCGGGCGTATAACAGGAGACGCAAGAAGGCGACAGCATACAGGACAGGAGATCTAGTGGCAATCGAGAGGATGCAGAGGGGTCCCGGGCTAAAGCTGCATCCGAAGTTTCTTGGACCGTATCGGGTGATAAAAGTCCTGCGAAATGACCGATGCATAGTGCAGCGAGAGGGGGAGCACGAAGGGCCACGTACAACTTCCACGGCAGCCGATCACATGAAATGGTGGAATGCGGACGATAGTGATGTAAGTGCGAGCGGCGCTGATGAGCACATCTGAGGGCAGATGTGATTGTCAGGAAAGGCCGATTGTAATATCGTAGAATAGCTTTGATTGGAGATCGGCTGAAAATAGAAAACCCGTGTACGTCGTGTTTCTGTGGTTCGTTTACATTTAAGAGTGCCTACGTGACTAAAGGCACGTAGTTGGTAGTTCTTACATAGGTATGAGGGAAACAATAGACGACGTTAGAAGAAGGTCGGTTTCGCTATCCAAGGCGAATCGAAAAGTGTGCGTGTTGCGAGAATCAGAGTTGATCGAGACGTCGAAGCATAGAGTCGTTAGAATTGAGTTGCGAGTGTTGTCGGGTGTTAGAGTTGCTAGTGAGAGAGAGAGAGAGAGAGAGTTACCAAATAGTTGTCAAGTTATTTGTTGTAAATACGAGCGTTGCATTTAGTTTTCCTGTTAATCAAACATCGTTTCTCTGTCTAACTAATATCTGTATTTTCAATCCATTATTAATAGATTATAATTAATCGGACAAAATTACACCTTTAATATATTCCGATATTACATTACCGTGATGTAATATTTATCATGCTTATTTTGTACGTAAAACGAATCGTTGGAATATTCCCGAAGCTAACGAAACATTTCCCAAAAGTTAAACCGAAGAAATTAACGCGAATAGTTAAGTGAAATTTTTCCATTAACTTGCTGACCAACCGGCAAATAAAAAATCATAAAAATTGTTTCAATGTGTTGAGGTCACGCATAACTTCTTTTTTCATTGACGATTACCAAACAGGTAAAATTTCGAAATTGTACGAAGGCCACGTGACCAAATCGTATTGGAATTTGAAGTGCATGGAAAAAGACAACTCGAAGTACAAACCTTGAGCTGTACTACTCGAAGTACAAACGTGAACTAATGGACGCAGAACAGCAATTAACGCCAAACATCCGAACAGCATCTTGGAGCCCGTCATTGTTCTGAAATAAAAGAAGTGACGAATTAAAAAGACGCAGGACTAATAATAATAAAAGAAACTTAGTTCGTATTATAAATTGAATTTACATCAGAAAAGAAGCACGATCAAGCGAAACAGATCGT
Source organism: Bombus vosnesenskii (assembly GCF_011952255.1). Classification (NCBI taxonomy): domain Eukaryota; kingdom Metazoa; phylum Arthropoda; class Insecta; order Hymenoptera; family Apidae; genus Bombus; species Bombus vosnesenskii. Next base: position 2,895 of record NW_022884131.1, on the reverse strand, counting down.
AGAAATGACAAATATCATCGATATACGTTTCAGTGTAATTTCACTTTTGAAAATTATTTAGTTTAATATGATCGTATTCATCGCTCTGAAACTTTCATTGTGCTGCAATTTGTGCTGCGTCTTTTTAATTTCTCTATCTTTCTGTGTTTTCGGAAAAATTACTTGAAAGATTAAGAATTGCTTGCCTTATTTTATTTTCGATTAGTTAGGTTTTGATTATTCCAGGTAAGGTTTATTATTTATAACAGGTTTTATCACTTGTTTATTATTTAGGAGTTTGTTATTTTAGGATTAGTACCTTTTAGGATTTCTTATCCTTCGAGTTTCTGTTTCAGATATCTAGGTCTATTTCAAGATGTTTTATTACATTGGGATTATTTATTCGATTAAGATAATTTAAGAGTTTCACAATGTACAAAGAAATAATCGCGTGAAATTTAGATTTATGCTTTAAACGTATTAAACACGCGGTAATTTCAATGTCTATCGCCTCGAACGTGTTCTGATTAGTTGTGTCATTGTCTGTGACATTGAAATCACAAAAATCCATTGCAAGTGTGCTGTCATGCAATGTGGATGTAATTGGGTTTTTTGGGTATTTCCTGTATCATCTGATTTGTACAGTACTATTTTAACGCAAGGACAGGAAACTTATTATATATTTCCCGTCCGTTATTTGAATCGTTGTGAAGTGTAACGAATTATATTCGATTCGAGGAGATGTTAATGAATTACCCATTTCATATGTAATTACATGGAAATAAAAATCATTGCAAAAATAATTGATCTAATGACAACGGAATTTCCAATATTTTTTTGTTTCGTCACGTCTTTTTCGTAATATATCTTTTATAGGTACGTGATTTATTAATCGTTCGAATGGAAATAATTATTCGTATAATATTCAAACGATTCTAGCCATAAAATAAATTAAAACGATACCTGTCAATGATATGCAATCTGCATATGACGTCAACCTCGATCTATGCTTATACAAGAAATTTTATCAATCAATGACTATACAATACAATGACAAATACAATAATCAAATATTATAAAATTTCCTGAAAACCTTTAGGTGTTAATATTAAGGTGTTAATATCTTTAATATTTGCAAGTTATTGTTTAGCGCTAATTAGTTAGAATGTAACAAGTGGGGTACCAGAATTGAGATAATTAAGCCACACGAACAATCTTATTTAGATCTTTTTAATTTTTTAATTCTCTTTTGCTCTAATACTTCGTAAAATTAATCTTCATTAGCTACTACACTTCACAGAATAACAAGAGATAATTTTTCTTATATAACGTTTCATTCATAAAATCTATCATTAAAGTATATCTTCATAAAAATATCATTCCATACTAACGGTATATTTGGTGTCATACGAGATAACAGTTACCAGTGATGACATATGTAGCTTTATAAAGATATCTCGTTTTATTATATATTAAAAGAATGTACTCATTGCTGCTATATTTCAGATGAAAAAAAGGAGGCAACGATTTTACAGTAAAATCGTTCGTTTACAACTGATTCATTTACATTTCATGATAATACTGTGCATTCTGAATATGCTATGATTTGGTTTAAAATAATAAATAGTCCATTCTTGCATACTATTGCTCCAGCTTTACTTGTATTTTCGATATTGGTATAGATAGAAAGACAATTAATGTCGTTCGAGTCTATTTTCGGATCATTTATATTACGTTTAATCCATATAGTTATCATATGAGACATAGTATCGTAAAATTTGGAAGAATAAAACGTTCGTACAGGAAGTACATTTTATAAGAACTCCAACAAATCTGCGTGTGCACCTAAAATACAAACTGATAGTGATTGTTCATAAGTTTATATACATTATCTAATGTCAATCGAAGGTATCAATTCTTTTTCTCCATAAGAGTACTTTTTCGTTTATATGTGTTCAAAAATACATGTGTTCAACCGTGAAGCATATGTCACCTACAACGAAAAAGAGTTTTTCTATACTTAATATTTCCTTTATATACCTATGAAAGTCTATTCTTCGTGTAGTATGAAATTATGAATAAATCTGGAATATTGTTCAATCTGAAAAGAAAAATAACTTATTGACATCATTCATTGATACGAGATTCAGAATGTTTGTTTTGTCTTGCAGAAAAAGAAGGCAGCCCTCCCTTTCTTTTAACGTGAAATAGAAAGCGAAAATTTGAAAACAGATTTTTTGGAAATTTACTTGCAAATATCGTTTTCAATATCGTGATTTTCTTCCCAATGGTACTGTACTTTCAAATTTTCCAGTATCCCTCTAAAAACAAAAAGTCGAACCTCGTTATTATTAACGTAGGCATTACAAGGAAAAGAAGTATTAGAAAGCAGCTCCTTTTTATTATGGATTTCTTTATAATCACGTAAATAAGAAATTCCGGAAATTTTTTCCTCAAGAATTTAATTCTTGTGTTTTGATTGATAATTATTACACTGCATACTAACTTTTCGCATACTGTTCGCGTCTAACAATTTCCTAATAATAATTACTTCAAAATTACATATGTTCTTGCACGAATTCAAAAGTACGTATGATACAATTACAATTGATTCTAAAATAATAATTATTTAAAGATATTAAGATACTAATTAAACGTTTCACTATATTTCAAAATCTGGAACAACAAATTTTTATTTATAAAAAATGAAACTGTCTTTATATATCCTTTGTCATGATGCTATTTCTTACTACCATGTCGACATTTTTTAAAATTCATTTTGTTATCTCTACGCAATATGAAAATTCATATACTGCTTAATATTTTTTACATATTATCCATCCACCGCATGATATCTCCTGAAAAATCAAAATATTAATGTTATATTATTACAATGCTTCTTAAATTTCGATTTTT
>NW_022884130.1:0-22470 GCF_011952255.1 Bombus vosnesenskii | reverse complement strand
ATTTTAACGAAAAATAGCCGTCATTTCCTTCCCGTTGGAGATATTTCGACGTTTAAGCACTCGTTGAACTCCATTTCACAGTGCTAATTCAATGCACAACCATTTGAGCGTCGAAACAAACAAAATATCTCGCAAATCGCGAAAATTTCAAAAATTTTGACGAAAAATAGCCGTCATTTCCTTCCCGTTGGAGATAATTCGACGTTTAAGTACTCGTTGAACTCCATTTCACAGTGCTAATTCAATGCACAACCATTTGAGCGTCGAAACAATCAAAATATCTCGCAAATCGCGAAAATTTCAAAAATTTTGACGAAAAATAGCGGTCATTTCCTTCCCGTTGGAGATATTTCGACGTTTAAGCACTCGTTGAACTCCATTTCACAGTGCTAATTCAATGCACAACCATTTGAACGTCGAAACAATCAAAATATCTCGCAAATCGCGATTTTGACGAAAAATAGCCGTCATTTCCTTCCCGTTGGAGATATTTCGACGTTTAAGCACTCGTTGAACTCCATTTCACAGTGCTAATTCAATGCACATCCATTTGAGCGTCAAAACAATCAAAATATCTCGCAAATCGCGATTTTAACGAAAAATAGCCGTCATTTCCTTCCCGTTGGAGATATTTCGACGTTTAAGCGCTCGCTGAACTCCATTTCACAGTGCTAATTCAATGCACAACCATTTGAGTGTCGAAACAATCAAAATATCTCGCAAATCGCGAAAATTTCAAAAATTTTGACGAAAAATAGCCGTCATTTCCTTCCCGTTGGAGATATTTCGACGTTTAAGCACTCCTTGAACTCCATTTCACAGTGCTAATTCAATGCACATCCATTTGAGCGTCGAAACAATCAAAATATCTCGCAAATCGCGATTTTAACGAAAAATAGCCGTAATTTCCTTCCCGTTGGAGATATTTCGACGTTTAAGCACTCGTTGAACTCCATTTCACAGTGCTAATTCAATTCACATCCATTTGAGCGTCGAAACAATCAAAATATCTCGCAAATCGCGATTTTAACGAAAAATAGCCGTCATTTCCTTCCCGTTGGAAATATTTCGACGTTTAAGCACTCGTTGAACTCCATTTCACAGTGCTAATTCAATGCACAACCATTTGAGCGTCGAAACAATCAAAATATCTCGCAAATCGCGATTTTGACGAAAAATAGCCGTCATTTCCTTCCCGTTGGAGATATTTCGACGTTTAGGCACTCGTTGAACTCCATTTCACAGTGCTAATTCAATGCACATCCATTTGAGCGTCGAAACAATCAAAATATCTCGCAAATCGCGATTTTAACGAAAAATAGCCGTCATTTCCTTCCCGTTGGAGATATTTCGACGTTTAAGCACTCGTTGAACTCTATTTCACAGTGCTAATTCAATGCACAACCATTTAAGCGTCGAAACAATCAAAATATCTCGCAAATCGCGAAAATTTCAAAAATTTTGACGAAAAATAGCCGTCATTTCCTTCCCGTTGGAGATATTTCGACGTTTAAGCACTCGTTGAACTCCATTTCACAGTGCTAATTCAATGCACAACCATTTGAGCGTCAAAACAATCAAAATATCTCGCAAATCGCGAAAATTTCAAAAATTTTGACGAAAAATAGCCGTCATTTCCTTCCCGTTGGAGATATTTCGACGTTTAAGCACTCGTTGAACTCCATTTCACAGTGCTAATTCAATGCACAACCATTTGAGCGCCGAAACAATCAAAATATCTCGCAAATCGCAAAATTTCAAAAATTTTGACGAAAAATAGCCGTCATTTCCTTCCCGTTGGAGATATTTCGACGTTTAAGCACTCGTTGAACTCCATTTCACAGTGCTAATACAATGCACAACCATTGAAGCGTCGAAACAATCAAAATATCTCGCAAATCGCGATTTTGACGAAAAATAGCCGTCATTTCCTTGCCGTTGGAGATATTTCGACGTTTAAGCACTCGTTGAACTCCATTTCACAGTGCTGATTCAATGCACAAACATTTAAGCGTCGAAACAATCCAAATATCTCGCAAATCGCGAAAATTTTAAAAATTTTGACGAAAAATAGCCGTCATTTCCTTCCCGTTGGAGATATTTCGACGTTTAAGCACTCGTTGAACTCCATTTCACAGTGCTAATGCAATGCACAACCATTTAAGCGTCGAAACAATCAAAATATCTCGCAAATCGCGAAGATTTCGTAAATTTTGACGAAAAATAGCCGTCATTTCCTTCCCGTTGGAGATATTTCGACGTTCCAGCACTCGTTGAGCTCCATTTCACAGTGCTAATTCAATGCACAACCATTTGAGCGTCGAAACAATCAAAATATCTCGCAAATCGCGAAAATTTCAAAAATTTAGACGAAAAATAGCCGTCATTTCCTTCCCGTTGGAGATATTTCGACGTTTAAGCACTCGTTGAACTCCATTTCACAGTGCTAATTCAATGCACAACCATTTGAGCGTCGAAACAATCAAAATATTTCGCAAATCGCGAAAATTTCAAAAATTTTGACGAAAAATAGCCGTCATTTCCTTCCCGTTGGAGATATTTCGACGTTTAAGCACTCGTTGAACTCCATTTCACAGTGCTAATTCAATGCACAACCATTTAAGCGTCGAAACAATCAAAATATCTCGCAAATCGCGAAGATTTCAAAAATTTGGACGAAAAATAGCCGTCATTTCCTTCCCGTTGGAGATATTTCGACGTTTAAGCACTCGTTGAACTCCATTTCACAGTGCTAATTCAATGGACAACCATTTGAGCGTCGAAACAATCAAAATATCTCGCAAATCGCGACGGCCGCGGCCAGCGCCGTCATTTACTTCCTCGTTGAGATATTTTCTGACGTTTACACTCGTTGAACTCCATTTCACAGTCTAATCTAATGCAAAACCATTTAAGGGTCGAAACCTTCAAAAATATCTCTTCGCAAATCGCGATTTTTGAAGAAAAAATAGCCGTCATTTCCTTCCCGTTGGAGATATTTCGACGTTAAAGCACTCGTTGAACTCCATTTCACAGTGCTAATTCAATGCACAACCATTTAAGCGTCGAAACAATCAGAATATCTCGCATATCGCGAAAATTTCAAAAATTTTGACGAACAATAGCCGTCATTTCCTTCCCGTTGGAGATATTTCGACGTTAAAGCACTCGTTGAACTCCATTTCACAGTGCTAATTCAATGCACAACAATTTAAGTGTCGAAACAATCAAAATATCTCGCAAATCGCGATTTTCACGAAAAATAGCCGTCATTTACTTCCCGTTGGAGATATTTCGACGTTAAAGCACTCGTTGAACTCCATTTCACAGTGCTAATTCAATGCACAACCATTTAAGCGTCGAAACAATCAAAATATCTCGCAAATCGCGAAACTTTCAAAAATTTTGACGAAAAATAGCCGTCATTTCCTTCCCGTTGGAGATATTTCGACGTTAAAGCACTCGTTGAACTCCATTTCACAGTGCTAATTCAATGCACAACCATTTAAGCGTCGAAACAATCAGAATATCTCGCATATCGCGAAAATTTCAAAAATTTTGACGAACAATAGCCGTCATTTCCTTCCCGTTGGAGATATTTCTACGTTAAAGCACTCGTTGAACTCCATTTCACAGTGCTAATTCAATGCACAACCATTTAAACGTCGAAACAATCAAAATAACTCGCAAATCGCGTTTTTTACGAAAAATAGCCGTCATTTCCTTCCCGTTGGAGATATTTCGACGTTTAAGCACTCGTTGAACTCCATTTCACAGTGCTAATTCAATGCACAACCATTTAAGCGTCGAAACAATCAAAATATCTCGCAAATCGCGAAGATTTCAAAAATTTTGACGAAAAATAGCCGTCATTTCCTTCCCGTTGGAGATATTTCGACGTTAAAGCACTCGTTGAACTCCATTTCACAGTGCTAATTCAATGCACAACCATTTAAGCGTCGAAACAATCAGAATATCTCGCATATCGCGAAAATTTCAAAAATTTTGACAAAAGCCGTCGCGTTTGGAATATTTCGGCAGCACTCGTTGAACTCCGGCTGCAGGTGCTAATTCAATGCACGACCATTTAGCGTCCGAAACAAATTGAAATATCTCGCAAATCCTTGAAGATTTCAAAATTTGACCGAGAAATAGCGATATTTCCTTCCGTTGGAAATTCGACACGTTTATGCGCTCGTTGAACTCCATTTCACGAAGTGCTAATTCAATTACTGCAACCATTTAAGCAATCAAGGAAACAATCAAAAATAATAACTCGCAAATCGTTTTTACGAAAAATAGCCGTCATTTCCTTCCCGTTGGAGATATTTCGACGTTTAAGCACTCGTTGAACTCCATTTCACAGTGCTAATTCAATGCACAACCATTTGAGCGTCGAAACAATCAAAATAACTCGCAAATCGCGAAAATTTCAAAAATTTTGACGAAAAATAGCCGTCATTTCCTTCCCGTTGGAGATATTTCGACGTTTAAGCACTCGTTGAACTCCATTTCACAGTGCTAATTCAATGCACAACCATTTGAGCGTCGAAACAATCAAAATAGCTCGCAAATCGCGAAGATTTCAAAAATTTTGACGAAAAATAGCCGTCATTTCCTTCCCGTTGGAGATATTTCGACGTTTAAGCACTCGTTGAACTCCATTTCACAGTGCTAATTCAATGCACAACCATTTGAGCGTCGAAACAATCAAAATATCTCGCAAATCGCGATTTTGATGAAAAATAGCCGTCATTTCCTTCCCGTTGGAGATATTTCGACGTTTAAGCACTCGTTGAACTCCATTTCACAGTGCTAATTCAATGCACAACCATTTAAGCGTCGAAACAATCAAAATATCTCGCAAACCGCGAAAATTTCAAAAATTCTGACGAGATATAGCCGTCATTTCCTTCCCGTTGAAGATATTTCGACGTTTAAGCACTCGTTGAACTCCATTTCACAGTGCTAATTCAATGCTGTTACGTATCAATTTGTTTGTTTAAATCGATCAAATCTAAGGTTGAATTTTACTGAAAAAAAATTTTTTTTTTTATAGTTGAGTTTGAGTTTTGAATTTAATCGGAAAGGAAATAAATTAAAATGATATTATTGTGTATTTAATTCCGATTTAGGTTATTAATTAATACGGTAGTTGCTGCCACCAGAAATAGTCCAAAGACTATTTCAAAATATTTTATTTTTTATTATTTTCTTTTGCGTTTAATGGGTAGCGTTAACTGACGCTTAATGCAACTGGTAAACGAATTTCACTTTTCGGCTAACCTGCTATGCGCAGGGATACTAGCGCGGGAGAGGATTAAAGCTGGGTACAATAAATATTTTTCCTCGTCGAACGGATTTTTACTGGAATGTGAAATGGGTTAGGTTATTATATATATATATTTGATTAGCTAGATATATATAGTTTAGCGTTGCTGGATTAGATAGGAATGTGAGATTGTTTGTTGTTTTATATAAATTTATTTTTTCGTTTGACTCTTTTCTCGTCTTCTCCTTTAATTTCGCTGTTAAGACCGAAACTCAATTCATTTACCCCGATGCATTCTGTCGCCACGATTTTCTTGCCTTTTGAGTTTAGCTATCGAGGATAATTCTAACGATCCTCTCTGTGTGGGACTCGTGTGATTTCGCCAGCCTTGCCCAAAGACGGGTAATAATTTACCAACAGTGGGAGAAGGAAGGCGAAGATCGATGGGTGTTCTCGATAATCGAAAACACCGTTTGCACGAGCCGACACAGCGAACGATCTTTTGGTTAATTTCCCGAAGGGGGGATTGTTTTGTTATATCTTTCTTATAATCGCATGCAAGAATGGCAAGAATATCGGTTAATAGCAATACCGGTATCGTCCTTGATTTTCAATTGACCCCGACGATATATTTATTAGTCCTTTCTGAGCGGGACTTGTGTGATTTCGCAAGCCTTGCCCAAAGATGGGTAATATTTTACCAACAATGGGAGGAGGAATGCGAAGATCAGTGGGTGTTTCAGTAGCTGAAAACACCGTTCGCACAAGCCGACACAACGGACAACTCCTTTGTTTAAAATTTAAGCAATATTTCTATCTTTAAAACCGTAAATGAAATCGATGATAGGAGGTTTTGATTCAATTCTCGAGGACAACGAGATTGCCAGAGAAGAAGAAAGTTTTGTAAACTTAATTTGCTTACCTTGAGGAAAAGGTGCTATCTGGTGCCATCACTCCAGCTGTCCCGGTGATCGTCGAAGGTTGTTGGGTTTATTATTTAATCTCGAATATAGTTTTCTATCAACCTTTACTTTATTAAACTATTTCGATACAAATTGAGTGACTTGCTAACTGAGTTGATATCGTAATGAAGGCTTAAAATTTTACTTTATTTAATCGCGACTCTCTTCTCTTTATCGAAAAACTAAAGACCCCGAAACGCAAAATACTTATACAAATTTCTAGACGCAAAGAATAATGAGCCGTAGTAACAAACGATCGCAAACTAATGAACGAATAATGCACGAATAATGAACTAATAATGAACGCCGCGCTATGTTGCATCGCTTATTTATAATGCCATCCCCCACGGGGTGGTGGTCCGCTGGGGGTACGCTTCCGTGGGAATCGGGATGTTGCAGTTTGGGCTTCTTAGAATCGTACGTGACAAAATCATATTTCGACTTAGTTTTTATCAGTCCTGTGTTTCCGCTGAGCTAGCGTCTAGGAGATTTGAGGCATTCCACGCTGATCTAGTCCGTTTCGCGAGAAACTTCCACGTGCTGTACCGTGGGAATTACCGGTGTTTCTTCGGCGCGTGGAAGGGCTGGTGGCTGCAGCATCATTATTATTTTAAAGTTTGCTCGGGCAACACGCGCAACTCCGCTGCTCTCCCACAACAAGGACCTCCTTCGTTGAGTTATTTTTCGTAAGTTTGGATATTCGCATATTATGGTTGTTTTGTGATCTTAATGTTTTTTCCCTTTTTTGTTGTTCCCCTAGGCTTCGGTGATCGACGTTCGGACAATGTTTGCGGAGGCATTTCCATCAGAGGTTCCTTTCCAAACTTCCCTGGTACGTATTTAGTCTTGTTTTTAGTCTGCTTGATTCGTTCTGTTTCGTTTTATTTAGAATATACCGTGTTGTTCTCAGCCCAAGCGAAAGAGGGATTCCGAAGAACCCATGGGCGACTCGGGAGGATCCATCAAACGCATGCGGCCCTGTGATAAACCACGAGTATCAGAGTGGTTGGAGGAACTATTCAACATTGATGCCGAGACCGTGTCGAAATTGGGCTTTGACGATTTGGTTACTTTCGACGAGAATTTCTTCGATGCAGAGACCGTCGTATTGGAGAGGGAACCCCCTCTGGTTGAAATCGTTGATACCGATCGTTGCGTGAAAGTTCGTTTTGCTAATGAAATTCCCGAAGAGGTTTTGGAGGCACATCATCGTCACCATGCTTCTGGAAGAAAGGGAATTTCCCCTGTTGTGCGCTATTGGTGTATGCGTGAGTTCAGCGAACTTTATCCCGGAGCTCCTTGCTTCGATTTTGATTTAGTGTAGCTGCTTCAATTTCGTTGGTTCGCTGTTTGATGTTCCTTATTATTATTAATTTTTTGATATATTTTGTTTTGTGTTCAATATATATATATATATATTTTAAATGTGATAGTGTTAGATTATCTATTTTTTTTTTTTAATTTTATATTGCCCCCCTTTTTAATTAATTATATATATATATATTTTTACATTTGTAGTTGCGCATAAAATTTATTAAAGAAAAGTGTTAACAATGTGTTTTCATGATTTGTTTCTCGCGCCTGACTCCCATTAATCCCTAATATTCCTGTCGCCATGATGCGTGTAAATCCAACATGGCCGCTCATAAATGTCATCAGTAAAGTTTTTAGTGACGGGTCTTTAGTTTTGTTTGATATTGAAGTAATTTTTGTCTGTCGCTCGTTTTTCCTTATTCTACCGCAATCAGAACATTCACTTATTAATATTGTTTTAAAGTGACAATAGTATAACTCGTGTGAATATACGTACATATATATATGTTTATGTCGTGTGTCACTTCAGTATGGCCAATGCTTTGCAATTCCTCGATTGCGTTATTTATTGTTTTGAGTAGTCCACTTTATAGAGTATTCGATAATATAAAACATATGCACTCACACATACACACACACATATATATATATATATACGTATTTATATGCACATTTCTCTTGCCCATGTAATGTTCATACGAAATGAAATGTTAATTATTTATTTTATATTAATTTCTTTTAATAAGATAGAACACGCACACGCACCGTATATATGTATATATTTCTGGCAAAGTGATTTTCATTCAGATTCTTTAGTGATATAGTTTTGTGTATTTGAGGTTATGTGTCAATCATTTGATTTCATATATACATATATATCTTGTATTGTGACAACATAGTATTGAAGGTTTTGTTTCTAGATTATTGTGCGTTTAATGTGTGTTTACATATTTGTGTTTGATGATAGAATTTCTGTATGTAATTCCTCAAGTCGTTGCGGTGTTAATTATTTTGAGCATTTGGGCTATCGACAGGTTGTCGCTTAGTCCCAAGTGTTGCGTTGTGTGTTCTATTTCTTTTGTAGATTATTAATAGTAGTTTTAGTTTAGAAAATAGATTATTTATATGTTTATATAGAGACATGCATGTTTCATAATGTAGTTCTTATTTTATAATGCTTTACCGGCATGTAGGCTAGTTTTAAGTATGTATTTTAGATTGTAGAATGCACATAGATTAGTAGTAGTTTAGAATATAGATTTTTATATGTTTGTATAGAGACATGCATGTTTCGTAGCGTAGTTCTTATTTTATAACTCTTTACCGGAACGTAGGCTAGTTTTAAGTATGTATCTGTTTAATAGAATGCGCACACATATATATATGTTTCTGACAATGTAACTTTTATTTCTTTAATAATACAATATTGTATGTTTTATGTATTCGTTAGACTATTAGTTTTTAACTTTGTATATACTTATATTTCATAAATTGATAATATTGTATTTATTGCATAGTATTATAAGCGCTAACTCTAATATTTACTAATTTATTACATGCCTAGCATATATGTTTATACTTGTATGTAACTCTCCAAGTTGATTGATTAAAATATATTTATATATACTTGTATTTCTGGCGTTTCAATTATTTCCCCTTTTGTAGTTATTCTTATTTCCTGGTTTATTTGTTTGGTTCGTAACTCGTTCAATCCGTTAGCTGGTTTTATTTATTTTATTTTATTTTATACCGATTGGATTTATTAGTCGCCCCTCACTTTGTTAATCCTTCCTTTAGTTTCGCGGCGCCGTGTGTTCGTTTGTGTATTCAAATCTTTATTCGCGCGTTTTGTATAGAATAGTTTTCTTGTTCTCGTTACGGCGCGTGCGGAGCGCGGGACGTGACATTAAACGTCGAAATATCTCCAACGGGAAGGAAATGACGGCTATTTTTCGTCAAAATCGCGATTTGCGAGATATTTTGATTGTTTCGACACTTAAATGGTTGTGCATTGAATTAGCACTGTGAAATGGAGTTCAACGAGTGCTGAAACGTCGAAATATCTCCAACGGGAAGGCAATGACGGCTGTTTTTCGTCAAAATTTTTGAAATTTTCGCGATTTGCGAGATATTTTGATTGTTTCGATGCTTAAATGGTTGTGCATTGAATTAGCACTGTGAAATGGAGTTCAACGAGTGCTTGATTGTCGAAAAATCTCCAACGGGAAGGAAATGACGGCTATTTTTCGTCAAAATTTACGAAATCTTCGCGATTTGCGAGATATTTTGATTGTTTTGACGCTGAAATGGTTGTGCATTGCATTAGCACTGTGAAATGGAGTTCAACGAGTGCTTAAACGTCGAAATATCTCCAACGGGAAGGAAATGACGGCTATTTTTCGACAAAATTTTTGAAATTTTCGCGATTTGCGAGATATTTTGTTTGTTTCGACGCTCAAATGGTTGTGCATTGAATTAGCACTGTGAAATGGAGTTCAACGAGTGCTTAAACGTCGAAATATCTCCAACGGGAAGTAAATGACGGCTATTTTTCGTAAAAATCGCGATTTGCGAGATATTTTGATTGTTTCGACGCTTAAATGGTTGTGCATTGCATTAGCACTGTGAAATGGAGTTCAACGAGTGCTTAAACGTCGAAATATCTCCAACTGGAAGGAAATGACGGCTATTTTTCGTCAAAATTTTTGAAATTTTCGCGATTTGCGAGATATTTTGATTGTTTCGACGCTTAAATGTTTGTGCATTGAATTATCACTGTGAAATTGAGTTCAACGAGTGCTTAAACGTCGAAATATGTCCAACGGGAAGGAAATGACAGCTATTTTTCGTCAAAATTTTTGAAATTTTCGCGATTTGCGAGATATTTTGATTGTTTCGACGCTCAAATGGATGTGCATTCAATTAGCACTGTGAAATGGAGTTCAACGAGTGCTTAAACGTCGAAATATCTCCAACGGGAAGGAAATGACGGCTATTTTTCGTTAAAATCGCGATTATGAGATATTTTGATTGTTTCGTCGCTTAAATGGTTGTGCATTTCATTAGCACTGTGAAATGGAGTTCAACGAGTGCTTAAACGTCGAAATATCTCCAACGGGATGGAAATGACAGTTAATTTTCATCAAAATCGCGATTTGCGAGATATTTTGATTGTTTCGACACTTAAATGGTTGTGCATTGAATTAGCACTGTGAAATGGAGTTCAACGAGTGCTTAAACGTCGAAATTTCTCCAACGGGCAGGAAATGACGGCTATTTTTCGTCAAAATTTTTGAAATTTTCGCGATTTGCGAGATATTTTGATTGTTTCGACGCTTAAATGGTTGTGCATTGAATTAGCACTGTGAAATGGAGTTCAACTAGTGCTTAAACGTCGAAATATCTCCAACGGGAAGAAAATGACGGCTATATTTCGTCAAAATTTTTGAAATCTTCGCGATTTGCGAGATATTTTGATTGTTTCGACGCTTAAATGGTTGTGCATTGAAATAGCACTGTGAAATGGAGTTCAACGAGTGCTTAAACGTCGAAATATCTCCAACGGGAAGGAAATGACGGCTATTTTTCGTCAAAATTTTTGAAATTTTCGCGATTTGCGAGATGTTTTGATTGTTTCGACGCTTAAATGGTTGTGCATTGTCACGTCCCGCGCTCCGCACGCGCCGTAACGAGAACAAGAAAACTATTCTATACAAAACGCGCGAATAAAGATTTGAATACACAAACGAACACACGGCACCGCGGAACTAAAGGAAGGATTAACAAAGTGAGGGGCGACTAATAAATCCAATCAGTATAAAATAAAATAAAATAAATAAAACCAGCTAACGGATTGAACGAGTTACGAACCAAACAAATAAACCAGGAAATAAGAATAACTACGGAAAGGGAAATAATTGAAACGCCAGAAATGCGAGTATATATAAATATATTTTAATCAATCAAGTTGAAGAGTCACATATAAGTATAAACATATATGCTAGGCACGTAATAAATTAGTAAATATTAGAGTTAGCGCTTATAATACTATGCAATAAATACAATATTATCAATTTATGAAATATAAGTATATACAAAGTTAAAAACTAATACATACAATATTGTATTATTAAAGAAATAAAAGTTACATTGTCAGAAACATATATATATGTGTGCGCATTCTATTAAACAGATACATATTTGAAACAAGCCTACGTTCCGGTAAAGAATTATAATATAAGAATTACATTACGAAACATGCATGTCTCTACACAAACTTATAAAAATCTATATTCTAAACTACTACTAATCTATGTGCATTCTACAATCTAAAATACATACTTAAAACTAGCCTAGATGCCGGTAGAGCATTATAATATAAGAATTACATTATGAAACATGCATGTCTCTATATAAACATATAAATAATTTATTTTTCTAAACTAAAACTACTATTAACAATCTACAAAAGAAATAGAACACACAACGCAACACTTGGGACTAAGCGACAACCTGTCAATAGCCCAAACGCTCAAAGTAATTAACACCGCAACGACCTGAGTAATTGCATACAGAAATTCTATCATCAAACACAAATATGTAAACACACACTAAACGCACAATAATCTAGAAACAAAACCTTCAATACTATGTTGTCACACTACAAGATATATATGTATATATGAAATCAAATGATTGACACATAACCTCAAATACACAACACTATATCACTAAAGAATCTGAATGAAAATCACTTTGCCAGAAATATATACATATATACGCGTGCGTGTGTGTGTTCTTACTTATTAAAAGAAATTAATATAAAATAAATAATTAACATTTCATTTCGTATGAACGCTATATGGGCAAGAGAGATATGCATATAAATACGTATATATATATATATATATATGTATGTATATATGTATGTATGTGTGAGTGCATATGTTTTATATTATCGAATACTCTATGAAATAAACTACTCGAAACAATAAATAATGCAATCAAAGAATTACAAAACATTAGCTATACTGAAGTGACACACAACATAAACATATATATATATACGTATATTCACACGAGTTATACTATTGTCACTTTAAAATAATATTAACAAATAAATGTTCTAATTGCGGTAGAATAAGGAAAAAAAACGAGCGACAGACGAAAATTACTTCGATATCAAACAAAACTAAAGACCCGTCACTAAAAACTTTACTGATGACATTTATGAGCGGCCATGTTGGATTTACACGCGTCATGGCGACAGGAATGTTAGGGATTAATGGAAGTCAGGCGCGAGAAACAAATCATGAAAACACATTGTTAACACTTTTCCTTAATAAATTTTATGGGAAACTACAAATGTAAAAATATATATATATATATATATTTAAATAAAAGGAGGAGGTCTTTGTTATGGGAGAGCAGCGGAGTTGCGCGTGTTGCCCGAGCAAACTTTAAAATAATAATGATGCTGCAGCCACCAGCCCTTCCACGCGCCGAAGAAACACCGGTAATTCCCACGGTACAGCACGTGGAAGTTTCTCGCGAAACGGACTAGATCAGCGTGGAATGCCTCAAATCTCCTAGACGCTAGCTCAGCGGAAACACAGGACTGATAAAAACTAAGTCGAAATATGATTTTGTCACGTACGATTCTAAGAAGCCCAAACTGCAACATCCCGATTCCCACGGAAGCGTACCCCCAGCGGACCACCACCCCGTGGGGGATGGCATTATAAATAAGCGATGCAACATAGCGCGGCGTTCATTATTAGTTCATTATTCGTGCATTATTCGTTCATTAGTTTGCGATCGTTTGTTACTACGGCTCATTATTCTTTGCGTCTAGAAATTTGTATAAGTATTTGCGTTTCGGGGTCTTTAGTTTTTCGATAAAGAGAAGAGAGTCGCGATTAAATAAAGTAAAATTTTAAGTCTTCATTACGATATCAATTCAGTTAGCAAGTCACTCAATTTGTATCGAAATAGTTTAATAAAGTAAAGGTTGATAGAAAACTATATTCGAGATTAAATAATAAACCCAACAACCTTCGACGATCACGGGGACAGCTGGAGTGATGGCACCAGATAGCACCTTTTCCTCAAGGTAAGCAAATTAAGTTTAAAAAACTTTCTTCGTCTCTGGCAATCTCGTTGTCCTCGAGAATTGAATCAAAACCTCCTATCATCGATTTCATTTACGGTTTTAAAGATAGAAATATTGCTTAAATTTTAAACAAAGGAGTTGTCCGTTGTGTCGGCTTGTGCGAACGGTGTTTTCAGCTACTGAAACACCCACTGATCTTCGCATTCCTCCTCCCATTGTTGGTAAAATATTACCCATCTTTGGGCAAGGCTTGCGAAATCACACAAGTCCCGCTCAGAAAGGACTAATAAATATATCGTCGGGGTCAATTGAAAATCAAGAACGATACCGGTATTGCTATTAACCGATATTCTTGCCATTCTTGCATGCGATTATAAGAAAGATATAACAAAACAATCCCCCCTTCGGGAAATTAACCAAAAGATCGTTCGCTGTGTCGGCTCGTGCAAACGGTGTTTTCGATTATCGAGAACACCCATCGATCTTCGCCTTCCTCCTCTCACTGTTGGTAAATTATTACCCGTCTATGGGCAAGGCTGGCGAAATCACACGAGTCCCACACAGAGAGGATCGTTAGAATTATCCTCGATAGCTAAACTCAAAAGGCAAGAAAATCGTGGCGACATCGGGGTAAATGAATTGAGTTTCGGTCTTAACAGCGAAATTAAAAGAGAAGACGAGAAAAGAGTCAAACGAAAAAATAAATTTATATAAAACAACAAACAATCTCACATTCCTATCTAATCCAGCAACGCTAAACTATATATATCTAGCTAATCAAATATATATATATAATAACCTAACCCATTTCACATTCCAGTAAAAATCCGTTCGACGAGGAAAAATATTTATTGTACCCAGCTTTAATCCTCTCCCGCGCTAGTATCCCTGCGCATAGCAGGTTAGCCGAAAAGTGAAATTCGTTTACCAGTTGCATTAAGCGTCAGTTAACGCTACCCATTAAACGCAAAAGAAAATAATAAAAAATAAAATATTTTGAAATAGTCTTTGGACTATTTCTGGTGGCAGCAACTACCGTATTAATTAATAACCTAAATCGGAATTAAATACACAATAATATCATTTTAATTTATTTCCTTTCCGATTAAATTCAAAACTCAAACTCAACTATAAAAAAAAAAAAATTTTTTTTCAGTAAAATTCAACCTTAGATTTGATCGATTTAAACAAACAAATTGATACGTAACAGATTAGTAGTTATAAATTTTTGGTGGCAGCGGTGGGATACGATTCACGGAGGATTAAAGTTGGTTTAAACGATTCGACACGCTCCATAGTAGATTAAAGTTGTCACGCTCGATTAATAAAATATATATTTAAGAAACAATGGCGACTGTAGTAGAATCGTTAGACGAAGAAATGGTTTTGACATTGTCGGAAAAACTTAAAGCATGGGATGCGAACTTTCGCGATATGAGTGCGAAACTCGCCGAATTACAAAACGGATTGTTCGAGCTTAAAACAAAACAGGAACCTCAAACACCCAGATCGCCGCCGACAGCGCAACAGGAAACAGTCCAGACAGGTGGACATACCCAACCAATTAAGCTAAAAGACGCGATCGAATCGGTGCCAGTGTTTGACGGATACCGACCATCGGTATTCCATTTTTTAAGAGCTTGTGAACGCGCGCGAAATATGATTCCCAGATATCAAGAACCTCAATTGGTAAAATTGTTAGTAAATAAGCTTCGTGGACACGCGTTCCTCGCCATCGAAGACACGGAATTAATGAGTTTAAATGATTTCGGAAACAAATTAAAGGATCTATTCGGCCCAAAGAAATCTCTTAACGAATATAAAGGAGAATTAGGAACGATATTTCAACGACCCGGGGAAGATATACTAGATTATATGGATCGCGTTAGAAATCTTAGATTAGCAATAATGGACGGAGAAAGAGGCGACTACGGCATTATATCCCCCGACGTACAAGATACTATAGATTGGGAAACGAGAGAAGCTTTCGTTAAAGGACTTCCGAACGAGGTATATGTACGAGTAAAAATAGCAGGATACCATACTTTAGAAGATGCGTATCGACAAGCTGTTAAAGCAACACACGAATTGAGACAAATAACCGACAGAACGCGACCCCATCGACCGACACTCTCGAACTATTATAGACGCGATAACGCACGTCCCTCGAACACTAATAACAATATCAGAAACAGCCGCCAAGATCGAAGATCAGTACCTCCATCGCAGAATTTACCGAATACTAATAGACAAAATATCATGTGTAATTATTGTAAAAAACCCGGACATTTAGTGAAGGACTGTTACAAATTTAAAGCCCGAGTAGACGCCGGATTAATCGTACCCTACGCTTCGAGACCGTCGGGAAACCAAACACGTCCTTCGGGAGAATGGGGCGAGCCACGAGGGAACAATACGCCGAATCGCCCAAGAATACAAGCGGCAATCAGGCGACCGGCGCCGACGGCAACAAACAGGACGAAAGCAGCCACTCACGCGAGATCAACTCCACCACTCATAACGAGAGACGGAGCGAACGAAAGGCCGACAATAAGATCGAACGAACAGCCACTAAATACTGTGGGGGAGTCATCCCACAACCAAACGAGGCCACAGACAGAGAATCCAGAATCTCAAGACAAAAGGGAAAGAGCGAAACACAAACAACCGGCGAAGGAAAATCATCAAGAGTTGAATTCAGATTCGGAAGGCGACCTCTCCGAATTATTTCAGTAAAATTTAACGATTCTCCAACGACCCCAACTGCACGAATAGTTTCCCCAAATCTAAAAACTAAAACGAGTTTATTGTTAGACTCTGGATCGGAAATCAATATTATCAAGAAACCTGCTTTACCCGATTCAGCCATCATCGACGAGAAAGAATTAATTGAAGTGCGAGGAATTACGGCAACGAGCCTGGTCTCCCTAGGGCAGACGGTAATACAGGTTGCGGGCCATCCGGTTATTTTTCATGTAGTCGATGATTCATTGCTAATCGATCAAGACGGAATCTTAGGATCCGAATTTTTTGCAGGTTGTAAAGCTTGTTTAGATTATGAAGAAAAACATATCAAATGGGGAAATATTTATATTCCCTTCGACACTAAGGAGAAAATAATTATACCGAAGCGAAGTATAATAACGTGTTCAATTAATATCGCTAATCCAGAGATAAAAGAGGGATTTATTCCAAGAATCGAGCCGAGCAAGGGAATCTATTTTGGAAACGCAGTTGTGAGGAATCATAAAGGAAGAGGCTATATAAGAGTAATAAATACTAACTCAAGAGATTACGAATTTACAACACCGACGATGGTGATTAAAGAATTTGAAAATCCCTCCCCGCTTCCTAGGACAGCGTGTAATACAGTTCTAAAATCGAAGGAAAGCAGATATGAAAAAATTAATGAGTTACTACGACTCGAACACTTGAACGAAGAAGAAAAGGAAAATGTAAAAAAATTGATTCGTAACAATCAAGATAGATTTCATATTCCAGGAGATATATTGGAAGCAACCGATGTTCTAGAACATAGAATAATTACTACGGATAATATACCAATCAATACCAAACAGTATCGATATCCACCAATACATCGAGAAGAGATAAATCGACAGATTCAAGAATTACTAGATACGGACGTAGTGGAACCATCAATATCTCCATATAACTCCCCGTTATGGATCGTACCCAAAAAACCCGATTCGCAAGGAAACAAACGCTGGAGATTAGTTATCGATTATAGAAAATTGAACGATAAAACGATTGGCGATGCCTTCCCATTACCCAACATTACAGAAATATTGGATCAATTAGGAAGTGTAAAATATTTTTCCACGTTTGACTTAGCATCGGGCTTTCACCAGATCCGTATGTCGCAAGAAGATGCCCACAAAACGGCATTTTCGACAGCATACGGACATTTTCAATTCAAAAGAATGCCCTTTGGATTAAAAAATGCCCCAGCAACATTTCAACGTTTAATGAACTCAGTATTATCGGGTCTG
Organism: Bombus vosnesenskii; assembly: GCF_011952255.1. Classification (NCBI taxonomy): domain Eukaryota; kingdom Metazoa; phylum Arthropoda; class Insecta; order Hymenoptera; family Apidae; genus Bombus; species Bombus vosnesenskii. Next base: position 4,800 of record NW_022884130.1, on the reverse strand, counting down.
CAAGGAATAGAACTATTCGTCTATCTGGATGACATAGTGATTTATTCCAGGTCTCTCCAGGAACACGAAATTAAATTTAATAAATTAATGGAAAGACTGAGGATAGCCAAATTACGATTACAACCCGATAAGTGCGAATTTTTACGACATGAGGTGAATTATTTGGGACATATAATTAGTGAGGATGGCGTGAAACCCGATCCAAAGAAAGTCGAAGCCGTATCAAAATTTCCACGACCAAAGAAGGCGAAAAATATCAAACAATTTCTGGGACTAGCAGGATATTACAGAAGATTTATACCCGATTTCTCCAAGGTCGCGAAACCATTGACACAACTATTAAAGAAGGATACTCCCTTCAAATGGACGGAAAATCAAGAAGATGCATTCAATAATTTAAAAACAGCGTTAATGACGAAACCCATTCTACAATATCCAGACTTTTCTAAACCCTTTAACCTTACTACAGACGCATCGGGATACGCAATAAGCGGAGTACTGAGTCAAGGGCCAATCGGAAAGGATTTGCCGATTGCGTATGCCTCAAGACTATTAAATTCCGCCGAACAAAACTACTCTACCATAGAAAAGGAGTGTCTGGCAATTGTTTACAGCGCAATGCATTTCCGACCGTATCTTTACGGAAGAAAGTTCACTATCGTAACCGATCATAAACCTTTAGTGTGGATGCATTCTATCAAAGATCCTACTTCCAGAATTTGGAAATGGAAATTAAAATTATCGGACTTTGAATTTGATATTGTATACAAAGAAGGCAGAGCGAACGCAAACGCAGACGCACTATCTAGGAACCCTCCGGAAGTTTGTTTACCAATCAGGAAAAGAGAGGAAGTCTCACCGATTCGCTATCCTGTCCCAAAAAGATTCGAAATAGACACGTCAACGGAAGACTCTCCCGTGTTCGAAGCCAAACCACGCGTCCTACCTCAACCCACTGACCTTACAAAACAAGGAAAAATTTCTACTCGAAAGCATCTTACACTGGAAAGAACACCCGTAAAATATTTCGACGAAGCATTAACCGAACTCGACGTAAACACAAATAGAGGAATAACTGATCAAGGAAAAAGGCGCATGGACGTAACAAGCGAAGAAGAACCCTCCGCCGAAATTCCAAAACTAACTCCACAACGAGAAAAGGATACGCATGTCTCAAAAAGATTTAAACTGGATACGTCAACCGAAGATTCTCCCATATTCGAAGCCAAACCACGCGTCTTGCCTCAATCCAGTGATTCTAAAAATCAAGGGAAGGGTTTTACCCGAAAACATTTTACAATAGAAGAAACCCCCATAAAATATTTAGACCAAGCACTAACAGAAATCGATGTAAGTACAGATAGAGAAATAACCAATCGAGAAAAAGAAGACACGGACACGACAAGCGAAAAGGAAACCTCCACTGTAGTTCCAGATCTAATTCAACAACAAGAAAAGGACACGAGACCTACGATAATTGCGGAACTAAAAATTTCGGAAACCCGAGACTCGATTGCGAGAGTAAGTGACCATAAAGTAGTATTTATAGATATACACGGCAAACCGATAGACAAGGGAGCCTTAGAAATGAAGGAAACGGGAAAATTGCCTCGTTACGAAGATTTAATGTTAGAGAAAGCAAGATTGAATTACGATTCTGGAAAATACATTATATCCCTACCGATAAAGGAAAATAGAAATATTCCAATAACACCAGAAAATTTATTAAACTCGCTAAGATCTCTATTAGACGTAGTGAATGAAAAACAGTTAACTTCGTTTAGCATTAGCAAAGGAAACTTAGAGGAAATACCCTGGCGATATACAATCAGAAAATTAAAAGAAATATTTATGGAAAAAACCTTATCCATCACCATTTGCACTGGAGAAGTAATTACTCCACCTGTGGAAGCGCGGAACAGCATAATACGAGAAAAACATGAATCAAGCGTAGCAGGACACAAAGGAATTACCAAAATTTATCAAAGAATACGACAACACTACTATTGGGAAAATATGAAAAGGGAAATTCAAGATTACGTAAGAACATGTAAGGAATGTCAATTGAAGAAACTCACAAGAATAAAAGCAAAACAACCAATGGTACTTACAGACACACCAGGTAAAGCATTCGATAAAATTAGCATGGATATTGTGGGTCCATTACCCAAAACTCAAAAGGGAAACGAATATATATTAACCATCCAAGATTTGTTAACAAAATACTCAATCGGGATTCCACTAGGAGGAATCTCTTCAGCCGAGATAGCGGACGCTTTTGTAAAGCGATTTATTTGTCGTTTCGGATCACCGAGGGCTATTCTCACTGATCAAGGAACGAACTTTACATCCTCACTAATGAAGAAAGTAGCAAAGAGATTCCGCATCAAACAATATACGACGGCATATCACCCACAAAGTAACGGTTCAATTGAAAGATCTCACCACGTACTGATTGAATATCTGAAACTATATATTGAAAATTCCAGAAATTGGGACGAATGGGTAGAGTTAGCCATGTTTTCCTATAATATCTCTGTACACGAAGGAACGAAATTCTCCCCGCACGAATTAGTTTTTGGACATTTAGCCAGAGAACCTACAGGTGAAGCGATAATCGAAGAGAACTTAGAACCGACATACACAGAATATCTCGAAGACCTGTTCGATAAAATTAACACCGTACAACGAATGGCAAGAGAAAATTTAATAAAATCCAAACTAAGATCAAAAGAATATTACGACCGACGAATCAACCCCCAGGATTTTAAGGTAGGAGATTCGATATATTTACTAAAAGAACCCAGTAAAGGAAAATTCTCCGACCAATATACTGGACCATATAAAGTGCCAGAAATCTTGCAGAACCAAAACGTCAAGATTGAAGTAAAAGGGATTCCGCGAACGGTGCACTTAAACAAACTAAAACTAGCGCATAACCGAAATAAGCAATGAGTAAAGTGATTTCAGTGGGCAACGTAGTGCAGTAGTGTATGTTGTAGTGCTGTTCATCGATACAGATATCGAACACCTAAAAGAAAAGGAAAAAAATTATTATGTGTACTCTAATTATTGTTTGAATATAAAACATGTTGATTTAATAAATAACTAAATGAGTGAAAGTGAAAGTTACCTTAAGAACAAGTGATCAACCAATAAGGAAGTGTACGTGCAAGTACAGGTTATGGATCGTTGTTCGTGGAACATAATGTATGACAGCTACCTAAAATAAGTGAATAAATTAGTTTCAATTGTCTCAGTGCAAAATACGAGGTTACCAAGTGTTATAACTATATTGTGGATAAATTAAAAGGAAGTGCGACACCGTTCGTCGAATAATACAGATAGCGGAAACCTAAAAGAAAGAAAAAGAAAATTATCAGGTGTACTCCAATTATTGTTTGAATATACAACGTGTTGATTCAATAAATAATTGAAAGAGTGGAAATGAAAATTACCTTGTGAACAAGTAATCATCACACGAGAAGGTTTACGTGCAAAATAGGTTATGGATCTCTGTTTGCGGAACACCATGTACGACAGCCAGCTGAAAATAAATGAACAAATTAACTTCAATTGCCTTAATGCAAAATACAACATTACTAAACGTTATAACAATACTGTGGAAGCATGGCGCTGTTCGTCGAACAACACAGATAGCGAAAACCTGAAAAGAAAAGAAGTTTATTACGAGTGCTCCGATTAATGTTTGAATGTGAAACGTGTTAGTTCAACGAATAACTAAAACGGTGAAGGTGCAACTTACCTCGTGAACAATTAATCACCAGACAAGGAAGTGTACATGCATGAATTTTGCAGATTAACAAGAAGAAATAAAGTAGCTGATAAGTGTAGAAAGAGGTTAGAAAATAATTAAGATAGATTAATTGAAAGTAAAGGGATATTTTATTATGTATTAATCTACGTAGTATTGTTATATTATTATATCTAACATGTAGAAGCGAATTTTGTAATGCACAATAGCGGTCGCATGCATAATGCATTATACACATATTAAATTAAATAAACTAAACAGTACCTTTATGGGCACAGATATAAGACGATTGAAGACAACCGTAGTAAGTATTTAAGACATATCCAAGAATCAGGTGATGTTGTGGAAATGCTCTAGGTAAGTGATGGGGCATCGAAAGAGTAGAACCTGAAGAATTAAAGACAATGTTAATCTAACAAGTAGATTTTAATCACTAATAAGGGAACTAACTCACATCATACACAAAATAATAGCAAATAGCAGTTACATGCAATAATAAATTAATAGAAAAAATAAGAAAGGTTAATAAACACAGGAATAGGTTAGAAATTAATCAAGATAGACTAACTAAATATTAACAACATGACAGAACTCGGTGCAAAAGAATAAAGCTACGCTATACAAAATATCTGGTAACACAATACACAAAAAACATTAACTAAATTAAACAAGAATTATATAAATGCAAGTCGTGCATAATCAAAACAATGACTATTGAAATTCGGTAACAACACAATCCATGCTATCACATTTAAGTAACACACGGTATTGACACACACAATATCATGAAACACAAAACAATATTACAGAAACACTATAAAATAAATTATAATAACAAATTCACTATTTCAACAACACGCTATTGTCGACATTAAACAAACGATACACGCAAGCGACCATGTTGAAAACTCGTCACGCGCACCCCACACATACGCACCCCAATACATTTAATAGCCAATACAATGCAATACAGCATTATAATGGCAACGCTAGGTACTGAACAAAAAAAATAAAAAAAAAAAAGG
>NW_022884129.1:0-14510 GCF_011952255.1 Bombus vosnesenskii | reverse complement strand
AAAACGAGCGACAGACGAAAATTACTTCGATATCAAACAAAACTAAAGACCCGTCACTAAAAACTTTACTGATGACATTTATGAGCGGCCATGTTGGATTTACACGCGTCATGGCGACAGGAATGTTAGGGATTAATGGAAGTCAGGCGCGAGAAACAAATCATGAAAACACATTGTTAACACTTTTCCTTAATAAATTTTATGGGAAACTACAAATGTAAAAATATATATATATATATATTTAAATAAAAGGAGGAGGTCTTTGTTATGGGAGAGCAGCGGAGTTGCGCGTGTTGCCCGAGCAAACTTTAAAATAATAATGATGCTGCAGCCACCAGCCCTTCCACGCGCCGAAGAAACACCGGTAATTCCCACGGTACAGCACGTGGAAGTTTCTCGCGAAACGGACTAGATCAGCGTGGAATGCCTCAAATCTCCTAGACGCTAGCTCAGCGGAAACACAGGACTGATAAAAACTAAGTCGAAATATGATTTTGTCACGTACGATTCTAAGAAGCCCAAACTGCAACATCCCGATTCCCACGGAAGCGTACCCCCAGCGGACCACCACCCCGTGGGGGATGGCATTATAAATAAGCGATGCAACATAGCGCGGCGTTCATTATTAGTTCATTATTCGTGCATTATTCGTTCATTAGTTTGCGATCGTTTGTTACTACGGCTCATTATTCTTTGCGTCTAGAAATTTGTATAAGTATTTGCGTTTCGGGGTCTTTAGTTTTTCGATAAAGAGAAGAGAGTCGCGATTAAATAAAGTAAAATTTTAAGTCTTCATTACGATATCAATTCAGTTAGCAAGTCACTCAATTTGTATCGAAATAGTTTAATAAAGTAAAGGTTGATAGAAAACTATATTCGAGATTAAATAATAAACCCAACAACCTTCGACGATCACGGGGACAGCTGGAGTGATGGCACCAGATAGCACCTTTTCCTCAAGGTAAGCAAATTAAGTTTAAAAAACTTTCTTCGTCTCTGGCAATCTCGTTGTCCTCGAGAATTGAATCAAAACCTCCTATCATCGATTTCATTTACGGTTTTAAAGATAGAAATATTGCTTAAATTTTAAACAAAGGAGTTGTCCGTTGTGTCGGCTTGTGCGAACGGTGTTTTCAGCTACTGAAACACCCACTGATCTTCGCATTCCTCCTCCCATTGTTGGTAAAATATTACCCATCTTTGGGCAAGGCTTGCGAAATCACACAAGTCCCGCTCAGAAAGGACTAATAAATATATCGTCGGGGTCAATTGAAAATCAAGGACGATACCGGTATTGCTATTAACCGATATTCTTGCCATTCTTGCATGCGATTATAAGAAAGATATAACAAAACAATCCCCCCTTCGGGAAATTAACCAAAAGATCGTTCGCTGTGTCGGCTCGTGCAAACGGTGTTTTCGATTATCGAGAACACCCATCGATCTTCGCCTTCCTCCTCTCACTGTTGGTAAATTATTACCCGTCTATGGGCAAGGCTGGCGAAATCACACGAGTCCCACACAGAGAGGATCGTTAGAATTATCCTCGATAGCTAAACTCAAAAGGCAAGAAAATCGTGGCGACAGAATGCATCGGGGTAAATGAATTGAGTTTCGGTCTTAACAGCGAAATTAAAGGAGAAGACGAGAAAAGAGTCAAACGAAAAAATAAATTTATATAAAACAACAAACAATCTCACATTCCTATCTAATCCAGCAACGCTAAACTATATATATCTAGCTAATCAAATATATATATATAATAACCTAACCCATTTCACATTCCAGTAAAAATCCGTTCGACGAGGAAAAATATTTATTGTACCCAGCTTTAATCCTCTCCCGCGCTAGTATCCCTGCGCATAGCAGGTTAGCCGAAAAGTGAAATTCGTTTACCAGTTGCATTAAGCGTCAGTTAACGCTACCCATTAAACGCAAAGGAAAATAATAAAAAATAAAATATTTTGAAATAGTCTTTGGACTATTTCTGGTGGCAGCAACTACCGTATTAATTAATAACCTAAATCGGAATTAAATACACAATAATATCATTTTAATTTATTTCCTTTCCGATTAAATTCAAAACTCAAACTCAACTATAAAAAAAAAAAATTTTTTTTCAGTAAAATTCAACCTTAGATTTGATCGATTTAAACAAACAAATTGATACGTAACAGATTAGTAGTTATAAATTTTTGGTGGCAGCGGTGGGATACGATTCACGGAGGATTAAAGTTGGTTTAAACGATTCGACACGCTCCATAGTAGATTAAAGTTGTCACGCTCGATTAATAAAATATATATTTAAGAAACAATGGCGACTGTAGTAGAATCGTTAGACGAAGAAATGGTTTTGACATTGTCGGAAAAGCTTAAAGCATGGGATGCGAACTTTCGCGATATGAGTGCGAAACTCGCCGAATTACAAAGCGGATTGTTCGAGCTTAAAACAAAACAGGAACCTCAAACACCCAGATCGCCGCCGACAGCGCAACAGGAAACAGTCCAGACAGGTGGACATACCCAACCAATTAAGCTAAAAGACGCGATCGAATCGGTGCCAGTGTTTGACGGATACCGACCATCGGTATTCCATTTTTTAAGAGCTTGTGAACGCGCGCGAAATATGATTCCCAGATATCAAGAACCTCAATTGGTAAAATTGTTAGTAAATAAGCTTCGTGGACACGCGTTCCTCGCCATCGAAGACACGGAATTAATGAGTTTAAATGATTTCGGAAACAAATTAAAGGATCTATTCGGCCCAAAGAAATCTCTTAACGAATATAAAGGAGAATTAGGAACGATATTTCAACGACCCGGGGAAGATATACTAGATTATATGGATCGCGTTAGAAATCTTAGATTAGCAATAATGGACGGAGAAAGAGGCGACTACGGCATTATATCCCCCGACGTACAAGATACTATAGATTGGGAAACGAGAGAAGCTTTCGTTAACGGACTTCCGAACGAGGTATATGTACGAGTAAAAATAGCAGGATACCATACTTTAGAAGATGCGTATCGACAAGCTGTTAAAGCAACACACGAATTGAGACAAATAACCGACAGAACGCGACCCCATCGACCGACACTCTCGAACTATTATAGACGCGATAACGCACGTTCCTCGAACACTAATAACAATATCAGAAACAACCGCCAAGATCGAAGATCAGTACCTCCATCGCAGAATTTACCGAATACTAATAGACAAAATATCATGTGTAATTATTGTAAAAAACCCGGACATTTAGTGAAGGACTGTTACAAATTTAAAGCCCGAGTAGACGCCGGATTAATCGTACCCTACGCTTCGAGACCGTCGGGAAACCAAACACGTCCTTCGGGAGAATGGGGCGAGCCACGAGGGAACAATACGCCGAATCGCCCAAGAATACAAGCGGCAATCAGGCGACCGGCGCCGACGGCAACAAACAGGACGAAAGCAGCCACTCACGCGAGATCAACTCCACCACTCATAACGAGAGACGGAGCGAACGAAAGGCCGACAATAAGATCGAACGAACAGCCACTAAATACTGTGGGGGAGTCATCCCACAACCAAACGAGGCCACAGACAGAGAATCCAGAATCTCAAGACAAAAGGGAAAGAGCGAAACACAAACAACCGGCGAAGGAAAATCATCAAGAGTTGAATTCAGATTCGGAAGGCGACCTCTCCGAATTATTTCAGTAAAATTTAACGATTCTCCAACGACCCCAACTGCACGAATAGTTTCCCCAAATCTAAAAACTAAAACGAGTTTATTGTTAGACTCTGGATCGGAAATCAATATTATCAAGAAACCTGCTTTACCCGATTCAGCCATCATCGACGAGAAAGAATTAATTGAAGTGCGAGGAATTACGGCAACGAGCCTGGTCTCCCTAGGGCAGACGGTAATACAGCTTGCGGGCCATCCGGTTATTTTTCATGTAGTCGATGATTCATTGCTAATCGATCAAGACGGAATCTTAGGATCCGAATTTTTTGCAGGTTGTAAAGCTTGTTTAGATTATGAAGGAAAACATATCAAATGGGGAAATATTTATATTCCCTTCGACACTAAGGAGAAAATAATTATACCGAAGCGAAGTATAATAACGTGTTCAATTAATATCGCTAATCCAGAGATAAAAGAGGGATTTATTCCAAGAATCGAGCCGAGCAAGGGAATCTATTTTGGAAACGCAGTTGTGAGGAATCATAAAGGAAGAGGCTATATAAGAGTAATAAATACTAACTCAAGAGATTACGAATTTACAACACCGACGATGGTGATTAAAGAATTTGAAAATCCCTCCCCGCTTCCTAGGACAGCGTGTAATACAGTTCTAAAATCGAAGGAAAGCAGATATGAAAAAATTAATGAGTTACTACGACTCGAACACTTGAACGAAGAAGAAAAGGAAAATGTAAAAAAATTGATTCGTAACAATCAAGATAGATTTCATATTCCAGGAGATATATTGGAAGCAACCGATGTTCTAGAACATAGAATAATTACTACGGATAATATACCAATCAATACCAAACAGTATCGATATCCACCAATACATCGAGAAGAGATAAATCGACAGATTCAAGAATTACTAGATACGGACGTAGTGGAACCATCAATATCTCCATATAACTCCCCGTTATGGATCGTACCCAAAAAACCCGATTCGCAAGGAAACAAACGCTGGAGATTAGTTATCGATTATAGAAAATTGAACGATAAAACGATTGGCGATGCCTTCCCATTACCCAACATTACAGAAATATTGGATCAATTAGGAAGTGCAAAATATTTTTCCACGTTTGACTTAGCATCGGGCTTTCACCAGATCCGTATGTCACAGGAAGATGCCCACAGAACGGCATTTTCGACACCATACGGACATTTTCAATTCAAAAGAATGCCCTTTGGATTAAAAAATGCCCCAGCAACATTTCAACGTTTAATGAACTCAGTATTATCGGGTCTGCAAGGAATAGAACTATTCGTCTATCTGGATGACATAGTGATTTATTCCAGGTCTCTCCAGGAACACGAAATTAAATTTAATAAATTAATGGAAAGACTGAGGACAGCCAAATTACGATTACAACCCGATAAGTGCGAATTTTTACGACATGAGGTGAATTATTTGGGACATATAATTAGTGAGGATGGCGTGAAACCCGATCCAAAGAAAGTCGAAGCCGTATCAAAATTTCCACGACCAAAGAAGGCGAAAAATATCAAACAATTTCTGGGACTAGCAGGATATTACAGAAGATTTATACCCGATTTCTCCAAGGTCGCGAAACCATTGACACAACTATTAAAGAAGGATACTCCCTTCAAATGGACGGAAAATCAAGAAGATGCATTCAATAATTTAAAAACAGCGTTAATGACGAAACCCATTCTACAATATCCAGACTTTTCTAAACCCTTTAACCTTACTACAGACGCATCGGGATACGCAATAAGCGGTGTACTGAGTCAAGGGCCAATTGGAAAGGATTTGCCGATTGCGTATGCCTCAAGACTATTAAATTCCGCTGAACAAAACTACTCTACCATAGAAAAGGAGTGTCTGGCAATTGTTTACAACGCAATGCATTTCCGACCGTATCTTTACGGAAGAAAGTTCACTATCGTAACCGATCATAAACCTTTAGTGTGGATGCATTCTATCAAAGATCCTACTTCCAGAATTTGGAAATGGAAATTAAAATTATCGGACTTTGAATTTGATATTGTATACAAAGAAGGCAGAGCGAACGCAAACGCAGACGCACTGTCTAGGAACCCTCCGGAAGTTTGTTTACCAATCAGGAAAAGAGAGGAAGTCTCACCGATTCGCTATCCTGTCCCAAAAAGATTCGAAATAGACACGTCAACGGAAGACTCTCCCGTGTTCGAAGCCAAACCACGCGTCCTACCTCAACCCACTGACCTTACAAAACAAGGAAAAATTTCTACTCGAAAGCATCTTACACTGGAAAGAACACCCGTAAAATATTTCGACGAAGCATTAACCGAACTCGACGTAAACACAAATAGAGGAATAACTGATCAAGGAAAAAGGCGCATGGACATAACAAGCGAAGAAGAACCCTCCGCCGAAATTCCAAAACTAACTCCACAACGAGAAAAGGATACGCATGTCTCAAAAAGATTTAAACTGGATACGTCAACCGAAGATTCTCCCATATTCGAAGCCGAACTACGCGTCTTGCCTCAATCCAGTGATTCTAAAAATCAAGGGAAGGGTTTTACCCGAAAACATTTTACAATAGAAGAAACCCCCATAAAATATTTAGACCAAGCACTAACAGAAATCGATGTAAGTACAGATAGAGAAATAACCAATCGAGAAAAAGAAGACACGGACACGACAAGCGAAAAGGAAACCTCCACTGTAGTTCCAGATCTAATTCAACAACAAGAAAAGGACACGAGACCTACGATAATTGCGGAACTAAAAATTTCGGAAACCCGAGACTCGATTGCGAGAGTAAGTGACCATAAAGTAGTATTTATAGATATACACGGCAAACCGATAGACAAAGGAGCCTTAGAAATGAAGGAAACGGGAAAATTGCCTCGTTACGAAGATTTAATGTTAGAGAAAGCAAGATTGAATTACGATTCTGGAAAATACATTATATCCCTACCGATAAAGGAAAATAGAAATATTCCAATAACACCAGAAAATTTATTAAACTCGCTAAGATCTCTATTAGACGTAGTGAATGAAAAACAGTTAACTTCGTTTAGCATTAGCAAAGGAAACTTAGAGGAAATACCCTGGCGATATACAATCAGAAAATTAAAAGAAATATTTATGGAAAAAACCTTATCCATCACCATTTGCACTGGAGAAGTAATTACTCCACCTGTGGAAGCGCGGAACAGCATAATACGAGAAAAACATGAATCAAGCGTAGCAGGACACAAAGGAATTACCAAAATTTATCAAAGAATACGACAACACTACTATTGGGAAAATATGAAAAGGGAAATTCAAGATTACGTAAGAACATGTAAGGAATGTCAATTGAAGAAACTCACAAGAATAAAAGCAAAACAACCAATGGTACTTACAGACACACCAGGTAAAGCATTCGATAAAATTAGCATGGATATTGTGGGTCCATTACCCAAAACTCAAAAAGGAAACGAATATATATTAACCATCCAAGATTTGTTAACAAAATACTCAATCGGGATTCCACTAGGAGGAATCTCTTCAGCCGAGATAGCGGACGCTTTTGTAAAGCGATTTATTTGTCGTTTCGGATCACCGAGGGCTATTCTCACTGATCAAGGAACGAACTTTACATCCTCACTAATGAAGAAAGTAGCAAAGAGATTCCGCATCAAACAATATACGACGGCATATCACCCACAAAGTAACGGTTCAATTGAAAGATCTCACCACGTACTGATTGAATATCTGAAACTATATATTGAAAATTCCAGAAATTGGGACGAATGGGTAGAGTTAGCCATGTTTTCCTATAATATCTCTGTACACGAAGGAACGAAATTCTCCCCGCACGAATTAGTTTTTGGACATTTAGCCAGAGAACCTACAGGTGAAGCGATAATCGAAGAGAACTTAGAACCGACATACACAGAATATCTCGAAGACCTGTTCGATAAAATTAACACCGTACAACGAATGGCAAGAGAAAATTTAATAAAATCCAAACTAAGATCAAAAGAATATTACGACCGACGAATCAACCCCCAGGATTTTAAGGTAGGAGATTCGATATATTTACTAAAAGAACCCAGTAAAGGAAAATTCTCCGACCAATATACTGGACCATATAAAGTGCCAGAAATCTTGCAGAACCAAAACGTCAAGATTGAAGTAAAAGGGATTCCGCGAACGGTGCACTTAAACAAACTAAAACTAGCGCATAACCGAAATAAGCAATGAGTAAAGTGATTTCAGTGGGCAACGTAGTGCAGTAGTGTATGTTGTAGTGCTGTTCATCGATACAGATATCGAACACCTAAAAGAAAAGGAAAAAAATTATTATGTGTACTCTAATTATTGTTTGAATATAAAACATGTTGATTTAATAAATAACTAAATGAGTGAAAGTGAAAGTTACCTTAAGAACAAGTGATCAACCAATAAGGAAGTGTACGTGCAAGTACAGGTTATGGATCGTTGTTCGTGGAACATAATGTATGACAGCTACCTAAAATAAGTGAATAAATTAGTTTCAATTGTCTCAGTGCAAAATACGAGGTTACCAAGTGTTATAACTATATTGTGGATAAATTAAAAGGAAGTGCGACACCGTTCGTCGAATAATACAGATAGCGGAAACCTAAAAGAAAAAAAAAGAAAATTATCAGGTGTACTCCAATTATTGTTTGAATATACAACGTGTTGATTCAATAAATAATTAAAAGAGTGGAAGTGAAAATTACCTTGTGAACAAGTAATCATCACACGAGAAGGTTTACGTGCAAAATAGGTTATGGATCTCTGTTTGCGGAACACCATGTACGACAGCCAGCTGAAAATAAATGAACAAATTAACTTCAATTGCCTTAATGCAAAATACAACATTACTAAACGTTATAACAATACTGTGGAAGCATGGCGCTGTTTGTCGAACAACACAGATAGCGGAAACCTGAAAAGAAAAGAAGTTTATTACGAGTGCTCCCATTACTGTTCGAATGTGAAACGTGTTAGTTCAACGAATAACTAAAACGGTGAAGGTGCAACTTACCTCGTGAACAATTAATCACCAGACAAGGAAGTGTACATGCATGAATTTTGCAGATTAACAAGAAGAAATAAAGTAGCTGATAAGTGTAGAAAGAGGTTAGAAAATAATTAAGATAGATTAATTGAAAGTAAAGGGATATTTTATTATGTATTAATCTACGTAGTATTGTTATATTATTATATCTAACATGTAGAAGCGAATTTTGTAATGCACAATAGCGGTCGCATGCACAATGCATTATACACATATTAAATTAAATAAACTAAACAGTACCTTTATGGGCACAGATATAAGACGATTGAAGACAACCGTAGTAAGTATTTAAGACATATCCAAGAATCAGGTGATGTTGTGGAAATGCTCTAGGTAAGTGATGGGGCATCGAAAGAGTAGAACCTGAAGAATTAAAGACAATGTTAATCTAACAAATAGATTTTAATCACTAATAAGGGAACTAACTCACATCATACACAAAATAATAGCAAATAGCAGTTACATGCAATAATAAATTAATAGAAAAAATAAGAAAGGTTAATAAACACAGGAATAGGTTAGAAATTAATCAAGATAGACTAACTAAATATTAACAACATGACAGAACTCGGTGCAAAAGAATAAAGCTACGCTATGCAAAATATCTGGTAACACAATACACAAAAAACATTAACTAAATTAAACAAGAATTATATAAATGCAAGTCGTGTATAATCAAAACAATGACTATTGAAATTCGGTAACAACACAATCCATGCTATCACATTTAAGTAACACACGGTATTGACACACACAATATCATGAAACACAAAACAATATTACAGAAACACTATAAAATAAATTATAATAACAAATTCACTATTTCAACAACACGCTATTGTCGACATTAAACAAACGATACACGCAAGCGACCATGTTGAAAACTCGTCACGCGCACCCCAATACATTTAATAGCCAATACAATGCAATACAGCATTATAATGGCAATGCTAGGTACTGAACAAAAAATATAAAAAAAAAAAGGAGAAAAAAAGAGAAGGGGAGAGAGAGATAAGGGAAAAATATATATAATAACAACTAACATAACCATAACATATTATATTATACACATACAGGATAGGTCCGAACAAAACTTATAAAATTTATAAAATACATATATTAACTGTTCTCATATGTATGTACAGAACAGGTGGCGAGTTCATCAATATATCTATTAATATTAATAATTATAACAGACGACGGCAGCTGCCAGGGAACACAGTATGTAGACCCATACGGGAGCTGGGAAAAGGTCGTCGTACAAGCAACAGTGAGGATAAGTTTAAAATCAGCAGTCGTGCCAGTACGGATCGAGGCGAACAAAATTCTACTGAAATCAGGAACGGTATGTACCTTTAGCGAAGGAAACTGTCTAGACGCTGAAGACGGATACACTTATTGGCAACCACAACCACCCTCACCATGCAAATTTGATCAGTACGATGTACTATATGAAGGAATTGCTACAAAGATCCAGGAAATAAAAACCAACAGAGAATCAGCACAACCAGTTTACGCACTAACAACGCAGGAAGTAACATTTGCACTGACTAAAACCGAAGAACAGCCACAGTGTGGATATACCCTACTATCCACCGAACACCCCAAATTGTTCCTATTAGAAACAACAAGAGGAAATACGTTCATCTCCAAAAGGAAGACAGCAGTCGAAAACTTGGACATATTCGCATACGTCAACTCAAAATTCATTTACGTAGAGAAACATATTAAACGACAAATGACAACATTGTACCATGATATATTGACACAAAGATGTACCATGCAAAAGAAACTAATAGAGAATGCTTTAAGCTTAGCAATCTTACTGCCCGATGAATTTGCCTATACCATAACCAAAACTCCAGGACACATGGCCCTGATCGCAGGAGAAGCAGTCCATATAGTCAAATGCATTCCGGTACAAGTAAAAGTACGACATACAACAGAATGCTACTCGGAACTACCTGTTTGGCAAGGGAATCGCACCGCATTTTTAACGCCAAAAACACACATTCTAACGCAACACGGAAACTACAGAGAATGTAGCGCGGTACTACCTACACTATACAATATCGACGGACTCTGGCACAAATTCGTACCAAAACCCATGGAAACAATTGCACCACAGGAACTCCGCCCGGACGTACGTCAAACGTGGCAATATTCAGCACCATCGTCGTTGGCCACGAGCGGAATATACACCCAAAAGGACCTCGACGCACTTCGGGACCACGTCATGTTCCCGGCAGAAAAATCTGCAGTTTTGAACACATTGGCCAGAGGAGCAACAGGAAAAACAATCGTCCCTGGAACAGTAAACATTCTGGGAATAATGGACGAAAACACATTAACGACAATAGCAAAAAATACCGTATCAAGCTTATGGAATGGTTTTATGGAATTTGGAACTGCCAGTGCAGCAATATTTGGAATACTTGTAATATTTAAATTAATCAAGACGATAATAGATATAGCCATACACGGATACCAGTTACGTGAAACTTACGGATGTGGAATCGCCCTATTAGGAGCAATATGCGGCTCATTTACCCACCTGCTACTATACCTCAAAGGAAAACGAAATATCGATGATCAAACGGCACAACCTAGAGGAATATCGATAACACCAGTAGTCACTCAACAACCAACGCCATCTACATCCGCCTTGAGCGAACTCAGAGACACCATCAGTCAAATTTCCTTTGGAAATTTGAACTCCAAGGGAGGGGGTGTCACGTCCCGCGCTCCGCACGCGCCGTAACGAGAACAAGAAAACTATTCTATACAAAACGCGCGAATAAAGATTTGAATACACAAACGAACACACGGCGCCGCGAAACTAAAGGAAGGATTAACAAAGTGAGGGGCGACTAATAAATCCAATCGGTATAAAATAAAATAAAATAAATAAAACCAGCTAACGGATTGAACGAGTTACGAACCAAACAAATAAACCAGGAAATAAGAATAACTACAAAAGGGGAAATAATTGAAACGCCAGAAATACAAGTATATATAAATATATTTTAATCAATCAACTTGGAGAGTTACATACAAGTATAAACATATATGCTAGGCATGTAATAAATTAGTAAATATTAGAGTTAGCGCTTATAATACTATGCAATAAATACAATATTATCAATTTATGAAATATAAGTATATACAAAGTTAAAAACTAATAGTCTAACGAATACATAAAACATACAATATTGTATTATTAAAGAAATAAAAGTTACATTGTCAGAAACATATATATATATGTGTGCGCATTCTATTAAACAGATACATACTCAAAACTAGCCTACGTTCCGGTAAAGAGTTATAAAATAAGAACTACGCTACGAAACATGCATGTCTCTATACAAACATATAAAAATCTATATTCTAAATTACTACTAATCTATGTGCATTCTACAATCTAAAATACATACTTAAAACTAGCTTACATGCCGGTAAAGCATTATAAAATAAGAACTACATTATGAAACATGCATGTCTCTATATAAACATATAAATAATCTATTTTCTAAACTAAAACTACTATTAATAATCTACAAAAGAAATAGAACACACAACGCAACACTTGGGACTAAGCGACAACCTGTCGATAGCCCAAATGCTCAAAATAATTAACACCGCAACGACTTGAGGAATTACATACAGAAATTCTATCATCAAACACAAATATGTAAACACACATTAAACGCACAATAATCTAGAAACAAAACCTTCAATACTATGTTGTCACAATACAAGATATATATGTATATATGAAATCAAATGATTGACACATAACCTCAAATACACAACACTATATCACTAAAGAATCTGAATGAAAATCACTTTGCCAGAAATATATACATATATACGCGTGCGTGCGTGTGTTCTATCTTATTAAAAGAAATTAATATAAAATAAATAATTAACATTTCATTTCGTATGAACACTATATGGGCAAGAGAGATATGCATATAAATACGTATATATATATATATATATATGTATGTATGTATGTATGTGTGAGTGCATATGTTTTATATTATCGAATACTCTATGAAATAAACTACTCGAAACAATAAATAATGCAATCGAAGAATTACAAAACATTAGTTATACTGAAGTGACACACAACATAAACATATATATATATACGTATATTCACACGAGTTATACTATTTAATAATATTAATAAATAAATGTTCTAATTGCGGTAGAATAAGGAAAAACGAGCGACAGACGAAAATTACTTCGATATCAAATAAAACTAAAGACCCGTCACTAAAAACTTTACTGATGACATTTATGAGCGGCCATGTTGGATTTACACGCGTCATGGCGACAGGAATATTAGGGATTAATGGAAGTCAGGCGCGAGAAACAAATCATGAAAACACATTGTTAACACTTTTCTTTAATAAATTTTATGGGCAACTACAAATATAAAAATATATATATATATTTAAATAAAAGGGGGGAAATATAAAATTAAAAAATTAACAAATGTAAAATAGATAACCTAACACTATCAGACTTAAAATATATATATATATATTAATATATATATATATATTTAATATATATATATACACACACATTGAACACAAAACAAAATATGTCAAAATTAATAATAATAAGGAACATCAAAACAGCGAACCAACCAAATTGAAGCAGCTACAATAAATCAAAATCGAAGCAAGGAGCTCCGGGATAAAGTTCGCTGAACTCACACATACACCAATAGCGCACAACAGGGGAAATTCCCTTTCTCCCAGAAGCATGGTGACGAAGATGCGCCCTCCAAAACCTCTTCGGGAATTTCATTCGCAAAACGAACTTTCACGCAACGCTCGGTATCAACGATTTCAACCAGAGGGGGTTCCCTCTCCAATATGACGGTCTCCGCATCGAAGAAATTCTCGTCGAAAGTAACCAAATCGTCAAAACCGAATTTCGACACAGCCTCGGCACTAATGTAAAACAGTTCCTCCAAACTCCCCGACACTCGTGGTCCATCACAAGGCCGCATGCGCTTGATGGGTTCCCCCGAGTCGCCCATGGGCTCTTCGGAATCCCTCTTTCGCTTGGGCTGAAAACAACACGGTATATTTTAAATAAAACGAAACAGGACGAATCAAGCAGACTAAAAACAAGACTAAATACGTACCAGGGAAGTCTGGAAAGGAACCTCTGATAGAAACGACTCAGCAAACATGGTTCGAACGTCGATCACCGAAGCCTAAGGAAAATAGCAAAAAAAAAGGGAACAACAATCAAAATCACAAAACAATTTTAATATGCAAACATCCAAACTTACGCAAAACAATTCGATGGAGGAGGTCTTTGTTATGGGAGAGCAGCGGAGTTGCGCGTGTTGCCCGAGCAAACTTTAAAATGATAATGATGCTGCAGCCACCAGCCCTTCCACGCGCCGAAGAAACACCGGTAATTCCCACGGTACAGCACGTGGAAATTTCTCGCGGAAAGGACTAGATCAGCGTGGAATGCTTCAAATCTCCTAGACGCTAGCTCAGCGGAAACACAGGACTGATAAAAAACTAAGTCGAAATATGGAATTTACATTTTGTCACGTACGATTCCAAGAAGCCCAAACTGCAACATCCCGATTCCCACGGAAGCGTACCCCCAGCGGACCACCACCCCGTAGGGGATGGCATTATAAATAAGCGATGCAACATAGCGCGGCGTTTATTATTCGTGCATTATTCGTTCT
>NW_022884128.1:0-21551 GCF_011952255.1 Bombus vosnesenskii | reverse complement strand
GCATTTGATTCAGTGAACACACGATAAAAAATAATAATATTCGTTCCTTTACAACAAACGTAAAAACAGGGGCATGTCACATAAAATGCATAACACATACTGCTCGATATCTGTGCTACCTTATTACTATTATCCCATAAATACGCCATCTAATCGTATTTTCAATACAATTTTTATATTTCTATAAATGTTATTGTGGTTGAATGTATTTGAACCGCCTAGGGATTTTTAATTAAACACAATTTTCGGCTAACATCGTCGTGTATCGTCCATATTCCTGCTGTATTACAACAATAAACTATATACCGTCCAAGCGTATAACCTTCTTTACAGCGCCATCATTTTAAATCGGAACAATCAAACAGTTTACACTGAAACACTGCGAATGTTACAACGGTTCATCGTTACAGAATGGCTGAGCTGTGAGAAACAAGAACGATTGCCGCAGAATATAAACGAGACAAAATATAAATTGATATAAGATGCAGTGAAGCAAATCAGTCGCAGGTCATTCGTTTTATCATTTCCTGACGTCCATATTAGAGATTTTATTAAAAGTTAAAAAGCTGAGGTAGACTCGTGATTGTACTGATTTTGAATTAGACACTACAGTCCTTCTAATTTTCGTCAGAAAATAAGCTTTTCTTACGGATGGAATACTTGACACTACCGTTGCAACGAACAATTAACGACCTGGTACGTTTCGTTCTAGATAAGCGACCCGCATATTGCGATTACAGATGGCTGTAGTAGCATGTACATTGTCAGAGTAATCAACAGTCTCAATTTAAACAAGATAGATTTTTTTATATAAAAAGAGCAAGAAACGACAATACAAATGATTCATTTTGATTACTATGTTTTATATTGTAATACTTGCATGTTACTATATCAGGTAGATATTCAAACTGGTAAACACTACACATGCAAGGATATTCTCGAAAAAAGCACAATATTATCTGTTGCTTTGAGAAATTATGGAATCAAGGTGGAAGACAGAATCTCCGTTGCAGCTGAAAACCATCCACATTACGCGGTATCGATATGTAGCACGTTATTTATCGGAGCTACATTTGCACCGTTGAATCCAGCATATACAGAAAGTAAGATATTCTCCAAGCAGCTTTTACGAATTATTTTATAATAACAAAGAAATTAATTTAATTAAAAGTACGTGCGTGTTTAATATTATAGAAATTTAACGAAGGCAGAACGTGAAAAGTGGAAAGAAAAATTTGCTCTTCTTTTTTGGAAACTTGCATGTTTCTGATAACTCCACTGATTATGCCATATATAAGTTAATGAAATCGAGCCTCGACTTTATTATTTGCCTCGAGTTTATTATAGAATTTTACAACTACTAGAAACAGAGATCATAAATTAGATACTTTAATTAAAGACTAAATTTATTTACATTACATTTGCAGAATTAACAATAAAAGTCTAGAAACAGTACTTACTCTAACACCAAGTTTTATAATGTAGTGTAAACAATAATTGTTAATATTAAATTGTTAAATATTGTGTATATAGATGCGGAAATTAATAATCACTTATATTCTCAATATGCGTTACTCCGTCACCTTTTAGAGATACAAACAATACTAATTTTTAATCGTATACGATTAAATTGTATTTAACTACTCCGAATATCTTCTCAGAGTAAACATTCTACGAAAAATATGTTATTTCAAAGAAAGTTGTTTCAGCCTCTCCTTGCGGAGACGGATATCGGAAAAAGCTTTTGTAAGGCTCTTCGAATATTTCTAGATCTTTTGTAAAACTGTCACCTTGTTACGCGGAGCGGTTAAGTTACGCGATGCAGCATATGCGTTATTTAATCATATCTAATGCAATTTTTTACGTAGGAGAATTTACGCACATGCTGGAAATTTATCAACCACGGGTGTTGTTTGTATCGCGACGCACTGAAAACATTTTGGCGAAAATTGCATCTACTGTAAGCTGGAATATGAAATTAATCGAATTGGATGATAAACCTCTTGATGGAAATATAATAACCTGAGACAAGGTTTTGGAAAAATATCAAACTATCACGGATCTCTATGCGTCTTCACCGGTGCAGATAGATCATAACAGGAAAAGAATGGCAGCTATTTTATGTTCTAGCGGTACAACAGGCCTTCCAAAAGGAGTAATGTTGTCTCATCGAAATTTGTTACTTTTCATCCAAACTCTAAGGTAAATATATTAAATTAATATACACAATGTATCCGGTTGATCTAAGACCACACATATATTTCGAGATTTATTTTTCATTTATGCTAATATTTAAATATATATTATTCGTTTTATATGATTAACAAACCATTCTTTATTCAAATCAAATATATAATATTTTCTCTATTGTTGTGCTTCTTAACTCTTATCATTCTAGTTGAAATTATAAATATTCGATTCAATTGCATTTTGTTCTTAATCGAAGTGCCCCAGAAACAATGGATATTCGACGTGGAGACCGAATACTAGTTTTCTTGCCATTATTCCACGGTTATACGTTCGGAATGATGAATACGGCAATAAGGTGCGGTGCAGCTGTGTACATAATGCGAAATTTCGAGTTAGGAACGTTAATCAGTTCTGTAGAAAAATACAGAATTACGCATACACCATTGGTCCCTCCAGTTTTAGTTGGTCTTGCGAAGCATCCAATGGTGCCAAATTGCGATTTCAGCAGCGTGAGCAACGCTTCCGCCGGATGTAAGTTTTTCGTCCAAACTACCTAACGTAATACGTTATAACGTTATTCTATAAAACGTAATACGTTATAACGTTATAACGTCATACCATAAAACATAATACGTTATTACGTTATTCTATCTAACGTAATACGTCATAAAGTTATGCTATATAACGTAATACGTTATTGCGTTATACTATATAACGTAATACGTTATAACGTTATACCATATAACGTAATACGTTATAACTCAATTCTATGTAATGTCATACGTTATAACGTTATACTGTATAACGTAATACGGTGTAACGTTATACTATATAACGTAATACGTTATAACGTTATACTGTATAACGTGATACGTTATTACGTTATTCTTTATAACGTAATACGTTATAAAGTTATACTGAATAACGTAATAAGTTATAACGTTATACTATATAACGTAATACGATATTACGTTATTCTATCTAATGTAATACGATATAAAGTTATACTATAAAACGTAATACGTCATAACGTTATAACATATAGCGTTATACTATATGACGCAATACGTTATAACGTTATACCATATAACGTAATACGTTATAACTTAATTCTATGTAATGTCATACGTTATAACGTTATACTGTATAACGTAATACGGTGTAACGTTATACTATATAACGTAATACGTTATAACGTTATACTATATAACGTAATACGTTATTACGTTATTCTTTATAATGCAATACGTTATAAAGTTATGCTGAATAACGTAATAAGTTATAACGTTATTCTGCGGAACGTCATGCGTTATAACGTTACTCTATATAATGTAATACGGTATAACATTATACTATATGTTGAGGTTATTCGGTGTGTAAACAGAGAAAACACGTGGATAAATCGTAAGGTAGAAAATATATTTAAATAGAAGTGTAATAAGTAAAAATACAATTTGAGCTGGTCCAGATCCGCACGCTAGCTGTGTTACCTAATAACTGAAAAACACCGAAGCCAACGTCGCCTGTCTACTGTTTATGGCCTGACTTCGTCGCAGTCTTTTGTCTAAACGCTGTCGATGGCTTCAGAGCTTGAGAAAACTAAAAAAGACCAGATGTAGAGTTTTCTTGGAAGTGGTGACCACTTCAACACTATATAACGTAATACGTTATAACGTTATACTATATAACGTAATACGTTATTATGTTGTTCTGTATAACATAATACATTATAATATTATACTATATGGCGTAATAAGTTATAACGATATACTCTATAACGTAGTACGTTATAATGTTACACTGCCTAACGTAATACGTTATAACATTATACTATATAACGTAATACGTTATTACGATATTCTATCTAACGTAATACGTTATAAAGCTATACTACAAAGCGTAATACGTTATAACGTTATACCATATTGCGTTATACTATAGAACGTAATACGTTATAACGTTATACCATATAACGTAATACGTTATAACTTAACTCTATGTAATGTCATACGTTATAACGTTATACTGTATTACGTAATACGGTGTAATGTTATACTCTATAATGTAATAATTTATTACGTTATTCTATCTAACGTAATACGTTATAAAGCTATACTATAAAACGTAATACGTTATAACGTTATACCATATAGCGTTATACTATTGAACGTAATACGTCATAACGTTATACTGTATAACGTAATACGTTATTACGTTATTCTATCTAACGTAATACGTTACAAAATTATACTATATAACGTAATACGTTATTGCGTTATTCTATCTAACGTAATACGTTATAAAGCTATACTACAAATCGTAATACGTTATAACGTTATGCCATATTGCGTTATGCTATAGAACGTAATACGTTATAACGTTATACCATATAACGTAATACGTTATAACTTAACTCTATGTAATGTCATACGTTATAACGTTATCCTGTATTACGTAATACGGTGTAATGTTATACTCTATAATGTAATACGTTATTACGTTATTCTATCCAACGTAGTACGTTATAAAATTATACTATATAACGTAATACGTTATAACGTTATACTATATAACGTAATACGTTATTACGTTGTTCTGTATAACGTAATACGTTATAAAATTATACTATATAGCGTAAAAAGTTATAACGATATACTCTATAACGTAGTACGTTATAATGTTACACTGCCTAACGTAATACGTTATAACATTATACCATATAACGTAATACGTTATTACGTTATTCTACCTAACGTAATACGATATGAAGTTATACTATAAAACGTAATAAATTATAACGTTATACCATATAGCGTTATACTATAGAACGTAATACGTTATAGCGTTCTACCATATAACGTAATACGTTATTACGTTATTCTATCTAACGTAATACGTTATAAAATTGTACTATATAACGTAATACGTTATAAAATTATACTACATAGCGTAATAAGTTATAACGTTATACTATATGAACTAATACGTTATTATGTTATTCTACATAACTTAATACGTTAAAAAGTTATACTGTATAACGTAATACGTTATAACATTATTCTGCGGAACGTCATACGTTATAACGTTATACCTTATAACGTAATACGTTATAGCCTAATTCTATGTAATGTCATACGTTATAACGTTATACTGTATAACGTAATACGGTATAACGCTATACTATATAACGTAATACGTTATAACGTTATACTATATAACGTAATACGTTATTACGTTATTCCATCTAACGTAATACGTTATAAAGTTATACTATAAAACGTAATACGTTATTACGTTATACCATATGGCGTTATACTATATAACGTAATACGTTATAATGATTTACTACTTAACGTAATACGTTATAAAATTATACCATATAACGTAACACATTATAACGTTATACTGTATAATTTAATACGGTATAACGTTATTCTATAAAATGCAGTACGTTATAACGTTATACCATATATCGTAATACGTTATAACGTTATTCTGTGGAACTTCATAAGTTATAACGTTACACTATATAATGTAATACGGTATAACGTTATACTATATAACGTAATACGTTATTACGTTATTCTATCTAACGTAGTACGTTATAACTTAATTCTATGTAATGTCATACGTTATAACGTTATACT
The DNA here is from genome assembly GCF_011952255.1 of Bombus vosnesenskii. Classification (NCBI taxonomy): domain Eukaryota; kingdom Metazoa; phylum Arthropoda; class Insecta; order Hymenoptera; family Apidae; genus Bombus; species Bombus vosnesenskii. The sequence goes on along the minus strand of NW_022884128.1, from coordinate 15,714 downwards.
GTATAACGTAATACGGTGTAACGTTTTACTATATAACGTAATACGTTATAACGTTATACGTTATTACGTTATTCCTACTAACGTAATACGTTATAAAATTATACTATATAACGTAATACGTTATAACGTTATACTATATAACGTAATACGTTATTACGTTATTCTTCATAACGCAATACGCTTTAAAGTTATACTGAATAATGTAATAAGTTATGACGTTATTCTGCGGAACGTCATGCGTTATAACGTTACTCTATATAATGTAATACGGTATAACGTTATACCTATATAACGTAATACGTTATAAAATTGTACTATATAACGTAATACGTTATAAAGTTATACTGTATAACATAATAAGTTGCAACGTTATTCTGCGCAACGTAATACGTTATAACGTAATTATATGTAATGTCATACGTTATAACGTTATACTGTATAACGTAATACGTTATTACGTTATTCTATCTAACGTAATACGATATGAAGTTATACTATAAAACGTAATACGTTATAACGTTATACCATATAGCGTTATACTATATAACGTAATACATTATAACGTTATACCATATAACGTAATACGTTACAGCTTAATTCTATGTAATGTCATAAGTTATAACGTTATACTGCATAACGTAATACGGTGTAACGTTATACTATATAACGTAATACGTTATTACGTTTTTCTATATAACGTAATACATTATAAAATTATACTACATAGCGTAATAATTTATAACGTTATACTATATAACGTAATACGTTATTACGTTATTTTATCTATCGTAATACGATATAAAGCTATACTATAAAACGTAATACGTTATAACGTTATACAATGAAACGTAATACGTTATAACGTTATACCATATAACGTAATACGTTATAACTTAATTCTATGTAATGTCATAAGTTATAACGTTATAATGTATAACGTTATACGATGTAACGTTATACTATATAACGTAATACGTTATAACGTTATACTATATAACGTAATACGTTATTACGTTATTCTATCTAACGTAATACGTTATAAAATTATACTTGTCGGAGATAAGGTTTCACCGGTGCCTTCCCTCTGAAACCTCGGGAAAATCCATAGAAACATTGTAATTCAAATCTACAGTTGTAGCTAAACGATTTGCCGTCATTCTAACCAATTGTATTTGTTTAAGTCTTGTGACAATGAGCTTGGGCTCAATTCGACAATTAGTCGCCGAACGTGGCCGTGGTCAACGGGACGAACTATCCATTTAACAAAGGCATTGAGTAATCCTATAGCACTCCTTAAAAGAAAGATTCGTAGCGGCACTTGGCAGTAAACATTCCAACGGTTTCTGTCCCGTAGCTTGCCACACGCAGATCCTATTCTCCGGGCAGGATGTTTACCAGTTTACCGTCATAAACACTAATATCTAGTTACCTAAAATCCTTCAACATATACACAGTCTTTGTCCCAGTTACGGGAAGACAGGAGAGACCTATTTTTCCACGAACGACGTCTCCCACTAGCAACCCTCCCTCAAGGGCAGCTAGCATCCTTTTCTAACTACCGATATGGAGAATTAGCAGCAACGTCATTTTCCCTTACTTTCCGAACGTAGGATATCCCCGACGAATCCGATGATCTCGTGTTCTTAGACACGCCCCATCATAGTTTTCCTCTGAGGTATCACCGGGACGGAAAGTCATTCTCTCTTGCGGTCTCATCGACAAAAAGGATTTATTCCTTACGGTCAGCGAATATTAACACAGAATCCGACTTAGATTTTTGCGAGTGCGTACGACTACCGTCCCGTTTTCCGCGGATTCGTTATTGAACCTAGGATCATTGTCATTAATCTCTCGAGTATCTAATTACCACGGTTACTTGTCCGGTTCTATGGTAATCAGTCAATGTCTTCTCTATTGCATAACGACAATGTGTAATCCAAATGAAGATTAGTGTCACGCCCCTAACTCTAATTCTAATGTAAACCCGAAATTTAATCGGGTGAAAATTAGAATTTAAGGCTCGTAACTATTGCTTGTTCGACCAATCGCGGGGAGACGTAGTCGCTAGGAGAGACGTCAACGGGAGTCGTAAATTCCCGTTACGATTATAACAATCGACACCTCGACTTGATCGATCCCCTGATTTCCGTTGAGATAATAGGGGTGATTGAGTTTGTATAACACTATGATTCACAGAATTATTAATTATATATTTCCAACACTTAGATTACACTGATGAGCATAGATTGATAGATAATCACTTATCGTACGAAGATAAGATAGATATGTACGTTAGAGCAGGGCTCTTATAATTGGATTTAATGTATTAGTGGATGTAGCACTATAAGATATTTAGCAGAGGAAATGTATGCTCGACAATACCGAGACCGACTCTCGCGTTATGCTTAGACTGCCCCGATAGGCATTAGCGTTACTACTTAGTAGTTGACTTTTCCAACGATGTAGAAGAAGTGAAGTTGAGTGACGATGCTGTGTCGGAGGAAAGCTAGTGATGGGTGTGTCTAGCGCACGGGATCATCGGATTTGTTCATGATATTTTAGGTCAGGAGGTGAGGCCAGTATACATTGCCTCGGATTGGACAAACGAAGGTTGGAAGACTAAGAAGGGCCTTAACCGCCCTCGATAGAAAGTTGCTGGTAGGAAGCATCGTACGTGAGAAAAGCTAACTTTCCCGTGTCAAGCCGTAGTAAACAATAGTCTTTGGAAACTGATTTAGAAAAGACATTTGTTGGGTCTGAAGGACTTTAGCAGGCAAGTGACTCGGGTGTATGACGGGTGCTTAAGGCCATTGAGGGTACGCCGTACGGAAGAGCGGACATCTGGTGTCCGTCTGGCCCGCGGTGTGTGACCTGGGCCAGGCAGAGAGTCGCCCGGCGTGACAACGATTCTTCGATTGAATTAGCCATCGTTTTACACACCAGAGATTATATTTACGCGAATATACAAGATTTTACAAAATATTATGAATACTGAGTTTAATGAATGATAAGATTAACAAACGATAAGTTTAACTAACGATTAGATTAAAGAATAATAAGTTTAACGAATAATAAGAGTAACGAATAATATGTTTTACGAATAATAAATTTAACGAATATTGAGATTAACAATTAATAGGTTTTATGAATAATGAATTTAATTAACACTATTAACAATGTTCCTGGGTTCAAACGAATCCACGGTCAACGGGATAACTCTTTTCTATGCGTAGAATGATTTTTAAACACAAAAATACGATTGCTGTGACACTCGGTAAATTGCTCGATGTATCACTTTCCAAGGCGATCACACGAATGAATATCTGATGAAAATCTTTTCCGCTATACGACTGCATTTGTTTCTTATCTGCTCGCTGGAGACATTGAGAAGGTTCCAATCGTTGTTGCTAGGCAATTTCTGTCAAAAGTTTGTTGTATACTCTTTGGAAACATCGAGAAAGATCCAAACGCCGTTACTAGGCAGTTTCTGTTTGGAGATTGATTCCTAATACGTGTGTCCCATTATATCGACATCTTTAAAGTACAATTCTATGTGATTTCTAGGGAGAACAATACAACCGATCCACACCTTCGTCAGGCAAAACGTTTATCCCGTGACCATGGCTACGTTCGGCGACCAGTTGTCACCTCGAACCCACTTTCGCTATCACAAATATCGAACAATTACAAATGACAACAATTGCTTAATTACAGCTATGATAAAATCTAGGCTAAAGCATTAGAAGATTTTCCCAAAATTGCAAAGGGAAGGCTCTGGTTTTCCTTTCATCTCCGACATATATATATATGTCGGGTTTACATTACAATTAGGGTTAGGGGCGTGAAACGAATCTTCGTTTGGATTACACGTCGTCATTATGCAATAGAGAAGACATTGGCTAGTGCAAATACGATTATCATAGAACCGGACAAGTAACCGTGGTAATTAGATACTCGAGAAACTAATGACAATCATCCTAGGTTCAATAACGAATCCGCGGTCAACGGGATGATAGATGAACGTACTCACAAAATCTAAGTCGGACGCGTAATATTCACCGGTCGTAAGGGGTTACTCTTTTTCATCGATGAGATCGCGAACGGGAATGACCTTCCCGTCCCGATTATGCCACAGAGGAAAACTATAATGGGGTGTGTCCAAGGACACGAGATCATCGGATTCGTCGAGAAAAGCCTTCGTTCAGAAAGTAAGGGAAATTGGCGTTGCTGCTAATTGGTCAATCTCCATATCGGTGGTTAGAAAAAGATGTTAGCTGTCCTCGAGGGAAAGTTGCTAGTGGGAGACGCCGCTCGTTGAAAAATAGGTCTCCCCTATTTTCCCGTAGTTGGGACAAAGACTGTTTGCCTGTTTGAAGGACTTTAGTTGACTAAATCTTAAGATTTATAACGGGCCCTCGAGCTAGCTGAATATGTACTGCGGAGACGCATCGACATCTGGCAATCATCTTACTCGAAGAATAGGGTCTGCATGTGGCGAGCTACGGGACAGAGACCGTTGGAATGTTTACTGTCGAGTGTTACAACTATTTCCTTTTTAAGGAGAGCCATAGAATTATTCCATGCCTTTGTTAGACAAAGCGTTCGTCCCGTGACCGCGGCTACGTTCGGCGACTGGCTGTCGCCTCGAGCCCAAGCTCATTATCACAACTCTCGAACAATTACAATCGGATTGAATAACTACAATCGTTCAATTACAGCTATAGTAGACTCTAGGTTTCAATGTTGCGGGATTATACAAAATTCCAAAGGCTCCGGTGTTCTTTCATCTCCGACATATATATGGAATGTTGTAATATTTTCGGAAATCAGGCGATCGATTTGTGAAACCTCAACAATCGATTGTCTAAGTCTTCTCTTTCTCCTTCTGGCTCTTAACTTGCTTTTTTCTTTGTTCAATCTTCGCTTCTCCAAGTCCTGTTTTATTTTCTATCCCAAGTCCCCGTCCTCCTCTATTCATATCGTTCGACCGACTCCCAGTAAACACAGTGAAAGTCAAACCGTCGGTTGATATTCTAAATTCCATAGAATTTACATATATATAATGTTTATTGCCTAAGAAAAATATAAATTACATATGTGTATTCACAATAAACAACGAATTTCTATTTGAAAGTTTTTTTTATTTATTTATTTGGATTTTACAATTTGTCCAGTAGGACATTTGGTAAAATGTTGTAGCTGTATACTAATATAACATGTGGGTGGCTACCCCCAGCGGGGTACCACCATCGTGTTTGTTGGGTTATGTCCTCTGTGAGATCGGCTGGGTGTTTCCTTTTTAATCTTCTTTTTATGCTTGATGTGTCGACCGTTTCCGCTGCCAGCCGATTTAGGTGCGTTGCTATTCTTTCTCCGTACCTTCTTGCACTTTTGTTGATCTCCTCCTTGACCGTTGGTATTCCCAGGTCTTTCCGGCTGTCCTCGTTTCTAACGTACCATGGCGCGTTTACTATTGTTCTGAGTATTTTAGATTGCGATGCCTCTATTTTGATTATATGGCTCATTGCTGCTGTTCCCCATAGTGTTATTCCGTACGTCCAGATTGGTTTTATGACCATTTTATATATTTTTAGTTTGTTTTCTATGCTTAGTTTGGATTTTCGACTTGTTAGCCAGTACATTTGTCTCCTTGCCATCTGTATTTTGTCTATTGTTGCTGTAATATGCTGTTTCCATGTGAGTCGTGTATGTAAATGGAGTCCTAGGTATTTGACTTGCCTTGTTTGTATTATGTGTGTGCCGTTTAGTTCAATGTTTGGTGGTTTCTGTTTTCGCAGTGTGAATGTAATATGTTTGCATTTATCGGGGTTTGCTTTGATTTGTTTCGCTTGAAGCCACTTTTCTATTTTTGTGATATGTTCTTGTAGTAATTAACTGCTGTTGCAGGGTTAGTGTGCCTGACTAGTACAGCTGTGTCATCCGCGAATGTCAGTATTTTGCTATTGTTAGTTGTTGGTATGTTGGCCGTGTATAATTTATATAAAATTGGTCCTAGGACGCTTCCTTGCGGAACTCCTGCCTTGATTTCTTTAGCTTCCGAGTGTGTCTTTTTGATTTTTACTATGAAGCTTCTGCTGCTTAGGTATGATTTGATTAGTTGATATATCTGCCCCGAGAACTGTTTCCTGATTGATTGTAGTAGGCTAGTGTGGTTTATTTTATCGAATGCTTTTTCGATGTCCATAAAGAGTGCCGTGCAGTATTGTTCTGTTTCTAGCGCCTGTAGGATTTCATTGACGAGTCTTTGCGTTTGTTTTATTGTGGGGTGTTTGTTTCTGAATCCGAATTGGTGATCCGGTATTAGATGGTTCTTCTCTATTATTGGTTTTATCCGGTCGTAGATTATTTTCTCTATTATCTTAGAGAACACCGGAAGTAGTGAGATTGGTCTGTAGGACTTGGTTTCGTGTGGGTCCTTGCCTGGTTTGGGTATCATTATGATTTTTGCCAGTTTCCAAGCTTTTGGAAAGTATTGTATTCTTAGTATTGCGTTTACTATTATTGTGGTTTGTCTTATCGCTTTTGGCGGAAGGTTTTTCAAGATTTGGCTGTTAATTAGGTCGATTCCTGGTGCTTTATTGTTTTTTGTTTCCTCAATTATGTTTCTGATTTCTTGTGCGGTTGCTTTGGGTATGGTGATTGTCAGTTGGTGTACTCGTAGTTAGCGCATCCTCGTCCGTATGACTATTGTGGTTGCTATTGTTGATGTTGTGTGGGGTGAATGTGTTGCCTAGGTGGTTGGAAAATTCTTCAGCTTGCTCTTCGTTGCTTCTTGCCCATGTGGTGTCTGCTCTTCTGATTGTTGGTACCATTTTTGTTGTCTTCTTTATTTTTTTGTGACTTTCCATAGGGAGTAATTGTTGTTTTCGTGAGCAGATAGTGACTCGATGAACTTTGTGAACTCGTTGTTGTTGTGCTCTTTTATTTTGTTCTTTATTTATTTTGTGAGTCTGTTTAGGTGTTTTTTGTTTTCTTTTGTTCTGTGTTTTTGCCATTTTGCTTTCGCTTTTCTTTTTTCTCTAATTTTTTCGAGGATGTCTAGTGGAACTGTTTTTGTTTGTCTGTTGGTTGTTTCAGGTATAGTGGTTGCCCTTGCTGCTTCTTGGATAGTTTCTGTGAGTGTTGTTGCTGCTTGATCGATGTGTTCAGGTGTTTTCAGTGGGATGTTGCAGCTGATTTTGCTCTCTATTATTTCTTTGAATATTTGCCATTTGGTGGTTTAATTGCATAGCTTCTCTGTGCTGCTGTAAAGTATTGGTTTGTTTCTGTATGAAATTATTATGGGCGTATGTTCGGAGCTAAGCTCGAGGCTGGATGCTATGTTTAGTTTATTTGCGTTTAGTCCCTTTGTAACCGCAAAGTCTAGCAGGTCAGGTATTTTGCTCAGGTCTGTCGGCCAGTATGTCGGTCTTCCTGTGGATAATATATTGAGGTTATTATTTCTGATGTATCTTTCCAGGGTTCTGCCTCGAGGTGTGGTGATTCTTGATCCCCATAGCGTGTGCTTTGAGTTATAGTCTCCCGCAGCAATATACTTGTCACCTAAGTGTCGGAAGTAGTCTTCCCACATTTGCGTTATGATTTTGTGTCGCGGCGGTACGTATACTGCTGGCAACTGCAGTTGGTTGCTGTTAGTCTGTACGGTAACGGTGGTTGCTTGTATATGTTCCTTACTGACCTGGCTGTGTAGGTGATGTTTAATGTCGTTTTTATTACTACTGCCGTCCCTCCGTGTACTTTCCCTGAGGGATGCTTGGTGTCGTATATGGTGTAGTGCGGTATTTTTATGTAGCTTTTTATTGTGAGGTGTGTTTCTGAGACGAGTAGTATATCGGTGTTACTGCTGGACAGGAATGTTTTAGTTTCTAGGGCCCTTTGTTGTAGGCCGTTAGAGTTCCAGGCTGCTATTTTAAGGCTTCTTGATATAGGACACGGGTTTCCGCCGTTTGGCTATAGGCGTAGCCGTTCGTAGTTTTCTCTTCCCCACTTGCCGCACTTCTCCGGAGCACTGTTGCACACGCCCGTTTAGCTCGGCTGTTCGGGCAGAACTGTTTGAAAGTGGTTCTGGTAAAAGTGCCGTTACGCGACGGTACGACGTAGCCATACCATATTTTGTGTTGGGTTTACATTTTTAACATTACAGTTTGTAATTTAATTTAAGCCGTTTAAAAACCGTACTTTTACACGATATTGTCTTTTCTTTCTTTTTCCGTCCTGAAAATTTGGTCGCAAAACAGGACAGATCGGTGGCCTATTTTTACTTCTTGTGGGGCTGTGTGAGCGGCGGGCGAAGGAGGGGGAGAGGTGGAGCATGTCATGAAATGACCCTTGCGCAGTAATCGCGTACAGATACCGCCCATAGGCTCAAAGCTTAACCAATTACTGAGCAATATTAATCCGTCCTCGTCACTATCTAAGCGGTCGCCGTAGAATTCGATAACGTTCACTCGTCATTCGTATGCGGTACGTAGTAGAGTGCGCGTTGTACATGAATTTACTGAAAGTTTTAATTTTTCTATCTAGAAAATTAACTTTCTATATTAAGTTTCTATAAAAAGAGATTGATTTAACGTGGATAGAGTTTTTATACATAAAGGTTTATAAAATAAAAAGACATTCGCACGCGTAGTAGCTTTGTGTAAATAATTGTAACCTAAAAATTTGTTCAATAATAGATAGGGTAATGCAGTAACCGGACAGGAAACTATTCTTCATATAAAGGTAAGAGAACACAAACATATTTAACCTTCTTATTTTAGGTGGCTTTTCATTTTTATTACATTTTTCGTTTCTATATACATAACATGTAGAAAACCTGTAGAAATCTTGTCGTATTGAACTACATAACTTTTGTATTTTCTCCGGTAACAATTTCGTCTTAATGTCCATAACTATATTCCGAGCTATGAAAAATAAGCGATCGCTAGTTGTTTGCGCTAGTCGTTCGATTTTTGTCAAGCCGACTGGAAGTTAGGCTGTTCGCTTATGCTAATACAGTGCCGAACGGAAATATTGGCATAACCCGGATCATCGTACAAAATTTTTTTGTAAAATATAGCTTTCAACTCCAAAGTTTAAGTATGCCATGAATCATGAAGTTTAAAAATGTTTATAACAAAGAAAAAACATAAAAGTACTCCTGTACAATGAGTTTTGGAAAACATTGATCGATGAACCGTTAATCTTATAAAGTGGAAAATCATCCAGCAGAGTTTTCTTGTGACAGTTTTCTTTTTTAAATTTTCGTCTCGTTCGCCATTATCGCAATCGAATAAATTTTGCTCATTAGATAAATGTTGGAATTCACTAGCAGAAAAAGGGCAATTTCCTGGAAATACGTGTATTTTCATCTTTTTTTGCTTAATTCAGTTAAGCAGTGTACAATTATTTTTTACATAACAAACGATAATGCTTAGACTTCGAAATGATTCTCATTGTTTGCGCTTATGCTCGGAATAATTGTGCTTAGTAATTTCGTGGTCAATACCGTAATCTACTATATATGCATGAAAGTAGCGAGTTAATTGATTTATTAATTAAAATTTTAAGAATAAATTATTTTTGGAGCTACGTAAGTCCTTTTCAGAGAAAGAAGGATTAACGCTAATTGGCCTCTGAATCTTCCATAGACATATGTAATAGAAATAAATAAAATTTTTACTAAATAAATAATATACAATTTTCGGGCGATATCTTCTTCCTGCGTTCTAATTATATTTTCAATTATTTTGATTTTTCTAAGTGCACTCTTACGCATCCTTGTATATGCAACCCTTCCCTTATTCCCATTCCTGTTAATATTAGTTGTTTTTAAAGCTTTTGTTTCATTCATTTTATTAGCTATCATTTTGTATCAAATTCAAGAATTTTCGTTGGCAGAAATTTAAGGTAAATGCATTTTATGATATTTAAGGAAACTTATTCTTGTTATTATTATTATTATTAACAAGTTCCATTTATTCGTTATCTTTCCTAATCATTATTTGCTGTTACGATCCGGTTTTGATCTTCGGTATTCGTAACCGTTACTTATTATTCTCGATTTCGGGCCCTAGCTTTCTCAAATTGACGCTTGAATCAAAACTGTAGTTGCTGCCACCAGAAATAGTCGTTAAACTATTTCAATCAGTTCGACTCTCGTTCGTTATTTTCGAACCAAGGCTAACGACTGAATGGAATAGATTGAAAACTTGTCGCGCTTTTCTAAAGTGCAACACTATTTTTAATTTTCAAACTGTCATATTCTTGATATTCTAATTCGTTGATATGACTGTAGGAGTAGCATTAACTATTGTATTAATACGACTGGTAAATAAACTCCACGTTCCAGCTTAGCTGCTGTGGGTAGGAGAGTACTAGCGCGGGAAGGATTAAAGTTTTCTAGGAATAAATAAATAATTTCAATGTCTCGTAACTGGTAATTTATTCGATTTTATTTACTTATATATTTATTATCAAAATTCTGGTCTTAACTCTCTATGTAGTTTATAAAACGAGGATAATTATCGCTTTCCTAAACTATTGGCAATGCAGCCCTAGATCGCGTTCGGGTATAGGTGAGTTCGATGGATAAAACTAATTTCTGTTTGTTCTGTGGTTTCCTAATTTTAAGGTATTCCTAATTTTTTCTAATTTTTTCTTCTTCTCTTCTAATTTCGGGAAACGTTTAGTCAAACGTTTTTTGCACGTTTCCTGCTGGTATAACCTCTACCTCTACGATTCCTTCTTGCTTTTGGCATTTCTTTTATGTGTATTGTCGATCGCACTTCAGAAATATTGTTGTAGATGACTTTTGTAGACAATGTTTGATCGTGAAATGTATTAGACGAGATTGCTCGTTGTTGAAATTGTCGAATATATTTAAAATAATTGAATAAATATGTATGCAAACCATAATCGCTAAGACGCCCGTACAGTGTATAAGTCGCAAAGTAAGATCGTTAATAAATATTCGATAGATAACTGGTTGATAACTCTAGATAATTAAATTCTTTTCGGTTGCGTCCGTTTATTTATGCTGATCGGGAGAGAACCGGAAAATCGAAGTCTTCTACGTTTGACGGTTGCACGAAGCGGCGACATTGTTTTGCCCGGATATTATTTGTTCTTACATTACTTGGAACCTAACGGTCTTGATACTCCGAGGCAAAACAACAACATCATTTAAATTGTGTTCTGACTCATGTGCCGCTACATCACCCCTACCAGTGATAACGTTTTTATTAAGTTAAACTTTTGAAATATTTACAGAGTTTCTATTTGTCATCGTTATTTTCTTTTTTTTTTTTTAATTATCGATACACTCGCTCCGACAATTTACGACGTCTAACCGAAACCTGCCGGGAACTGATCGATAAAGCGGACCCTACGTCCGGACCGCGCAACATACCTATTCCTGGAGTTTTCTTCCGCGATCCGATCGCAGCTTACGCTGTTTTCGCCGTTCGCGTTCGCCTGATCTACCGGAATTAGTATGTCAAGAGATACGGCGATTTTTCCTTATACTACAAACGCCGGTTTTAGACGGTCTGTGGAAACCGTTACGTCGCGATTATTAATTTCGGCGGTGTAATTTTTTCGCCTCTTTTTATGACTCCAAACGTTCCGTCATACGGCGGCTGGAAAGGGCCCCCTATCGCGTCATGACATAAGAAAACATACGGTTTCTAATTCTAAGAAAACGAAAATTTTCTTTTCGCCATGATGCGTGACCGGATGCGGCCTGACCTTCCCCATCCCTTCTTTAAGCCGGTTCGCGGACTCCGAGTTGGCCTGCTGCTCGGTTGCTATGAAAAAATTCGCCGGCAATCGTATGCCGGTGCCGTAAATCATTTCGGCTGCCGTTGTGTTTAAGTCCTCCTTTATCGCGGTTCGAATGCTTAATAATATAATGGGTAAAATGTCGATCCAGTTGCTCGTGTCGAGACACTTTATCGCCGCTTTTAATTGTCTGTGTAGGCGCTCTAGCATCCGAGCTATCCAAGTGGAAAGGACGGCCGAAGCAACGGTTGGCGCTTCCATATCGACGATGGGAGTGGCTTCGGGCCAACGCGAGAAACGATCGATACACTTTGGATAATATCCATAACCTTGTGAATATGGCATGACGATAATGTCTAGTGTATGTGTTGGAACCGGCCTTCTAACGTTTTGAACGTTCCGACATGCTAGGATACGTGCCTGGTGACTTTGCAGCGTTAACATGGTATACACTGTCGCGCCCAAGTTCGACAACCTTTATTAATGGACGGCCAGACGAAACGTGTTGTCACCCATTTTTGCGTAGCGCGTATTCCCGGATGGGAAAGTCTATGTAACGACTGAAATACGGCGCGACGTAACGGTTCCGGTACGTACGGTCGCGAGGTTTCGTTCGTGAGATCGCAATAAATTCCGACATCCTGATCGGGAAATCGTATTTTTGTCATTTGCAGCGCCCTAGAGCCGGACTCAGTGATTTCGCGTAGCTCGGTATCGTCTTCTTGCGCTGCGGCTAACGTTTGATGATGGACGGATTTCCCGATCGCTTCTATTCGTGGTAGAGTATCGGCTACGTTATTGTCTACCCCTTTAATGTGTCGGATATCGGTCGTAAATTGTTCTACGTAGTCTAAGTGTCCAAACTGTCTCGGCGAACACTTGTCGGGATTTTGATCAAACGCGTATACGTTTATATACGCGTATACGTACGCGTAGGGGTTTGTGATCAGTATAAATCGCGAAATCTCTCCCTTCGACAGCGTGCCTGAATCGTTTCACCGCAGTGTACATCGCGAGTAATTCTCGATCGTATGCGTTCTACTTTCGTTGCGCGGGGGATAGCGATTTCGTCATGAAACCTAGGGGCTGCCAAGTATCGTTGACGCGCTGTTGAAGTACCGCTCCTATGGCGTAATCGGAAGCGTCGACCTTCTCCTTGCTGGTAAAGGGATCGATATTCCTGGTCTGTAAGGTTGCTCTGTTGACGAGAGCAGCCACCTCCGTATTGTCACCCAGAGCGGCCCTTAACTTGACCGCCACCTCGTTCACCGCCACCGACCTGTCGAATTCAATGAATATATGGCCGGCTCTCGTTTTACGCACCCCCATAGCTCCTTCCAAGGTGCTCCTAGCCGCCATTATTTTTCTATAAACTTGAAGCCATTCACAGCCTTCTTCAACTTTATCTAGAATGGCTTCCTTCCATCTCCTATTCCTTGGTACGCCTCTCTCTTCGATAACAACCTGCCGGTTGTTACCCGGACGCACCATAGGGATAGCTTGCTCTAAGGGAGCCCTCCTCTCCCTTTTCCTTCTTTCTATCCTCATCCTACCTTCAGAATCCTCACTATAATCCTGTTCACTCCTTACCTTCCTGATTTTCCTCCCACACGCCTCGGCGTATGTGGCCTCTCCTCTTCGGGGCCTCTTAAGTTCCACTACTCTCATTGTTTCAGCCGGCGATACCACTTTCCTTTTAAGATCTACTTTGTCATTACGGAACCGAGCCCACTTTTCGGATCTTCTTTCTGTTTGAAATTTTGAAGATGCTCTCGGACCACCTCTCGATTCTCGACCCTCGACCGGATTTTATCCAACTGAATGGACTGAAATTACCTGGCACCTGCTAAGGAACTTTCACTTCAGTTCTGATCATATCGACCTGACTTTATTCCTTCATAATGGGAACTTACACCGAGCCGACCGTACATACTCTTAAACGATGCCGCATCGACGAGGCGAACCACCACATATGTTCGACGCGACCCGCTAGCGCATGCGTCCTAACGTTACCCATCACGTAAATGGCGTCAGTTCTACACACGGGCGCGTTTTAATAGTAAATTTATTACGCGTATTACCGCTTCACAAAATAACGTCATCGCGAGTGTTATAATAACTCCGCTATAATTAAAGAAACGAATCTTACTCGCATGGCCGCTCGAACCTGCAATATCTACGGCGGATAGTGAAGCGTTCCCAGAAAGTGCACGTGCGTGTTAGTATTCAGTGAATATTAATTAATTGATTATTTCTACAAAGCTCATTATCGCTTATGCATTTCCCGCAACGCGTGAATATCTTACATTACACGTTCCTCAGTGTGCTGTTTGTTCATAATGACAAGGTGAAATACGACAACAAAGTCGAACGCTACCGCTAATATCGCTATATACGCTAATATCGTCGCGTCAGTTATGGCGCGTTTCGACTCGCGGAATCTCCTTTCATATTTAGCCATCAGATATATCGCGATGAAATAAGGGAATACAGAGGTTAGGACAATTATCTAGTTTACTATTCGATGGAATTTTACTGCAAGTAATTTTTGAGTTATTTGTTTCTTGTTACTTGTTGTTGTTTATTTGTTTCGCTCTTCGTTAATATTCCAAATTCTCTTTTGTCATCGCCTTTTTAGCACTAACAATAAGCGTTGAGAGTAATCTTGATATGAACAGGATGATCAGAATTTTTACACGAAACGCAACAAGGTTGATTTGTGTTATCCTTCCTTTCTTCGATACGGAAATCTGGATCAATACTTGCATCTGGATCGTAATTCATCGTTGAATTTAACGCTGCGACAGTCCGTTGCAATTAGAAGCAACATGACCTAAACGTTAGCAGGTCTTACATTGCATTTCGTTTGTCATATCTAATGTTTGGTGAAAAGTGAAGGCAAAATACTGAAAATCAACCGAAGATCAGAAATTGATGAAAATTTCAGGCTGGCTTTTGACACTAATCTCACCAGGCCCGGTCAAATAACTGGTTTTAAAAGTTGAGAAATCAATTAATCGGAGAATATAAAAATTCACGTAAAGCTAAATGAACCAAAGATATAACGATAAATGTACAATTTTAAATTAGATATTTAAACCAGTCATTTGACTAGGGGTGGTGAGGTTAGTGTTAATTAAATAGTTTAGTAGTCGTTGAGCGACACTTTGAATATTCATTCGTATAATAATTAGCAAAATAACTTTTCTTCGTTGATTCCTCCACCATAATTAATTTCCATTATTTATATCCTTCATTACACATTTCTTAATTCCCCGTTCATCCAGGATATTTCTAAGAATAAAAATCATTAGATCGGTCAAAACTTCAGGTACTACGTCGTGATAATAAAAATGATATAGAGAAAATATCAATGGACTTCAACCTTTCAACCGTGAAAAAATTATTCTCTTACTACATTTTGGACTTAAAAATAAATATCGTTTCACTTTTATTATTTTTATATTAGTATTAAAAGCGAATACGCACTCAAAGAGCGCTTAAGACTTCATCTGCATACTGTGTCATTGCGGAACAGTAATTTTAAGTAATTTTTCACTTTCTCCATGCTGTTGTTTCAATCTTGCTTTGTTTAACGAAATTAAGATTATAAAGTAAGGTAACTAAAGTAATAAGTTAGACAAATGTGTCTGTGATGTTGCCAGTAGGGCTACGAATTATTGTACGATATTTGTAAATATCGACGTAGAGAAAGAATTGTGCTGCGCAATCCGAAAGATACCTGCTGCGTAATTCGGAAGAAAGTGCTTCGTAGAATAGGAATGTTTTTGTTGATGTATACATTTCTTTGTCTAGATCGTTAACTGTGTAGCTGCTTGTGCCACCGGCTCTTGTGTCCCCACTTCCCTCGCCACTTTGGTAGTTGCTATGCGAAACTAACGTACAAGGAGTCATTTAGTCGTCTCATTTCGT